>NW_018404667.1:1462955-1484618 GCF_002113885.1 Mizuhopecten yessoensis
GGACAACTCGCCCCTCCCCCTCCCCTGACAGCTCACTGTCTCCCCCTTTCACCGACCTCAACCCCCTCCCCCGACAACTTGCCTCCTCCTCCCTTCCCCGTTTCCACCCCTGCTGACGTCAATAGAGACCATATACAACACTATGACGAGTATTCTACATAGAAACAAACACATAGACGTTCGTACTGACTAGGCAGGCGTTACATGAAACATACTTCCTACAATATCGGAAATACGTTACCATGGATACACGTACTTACCCCCGCCATAGTTCGTCAATAGCAAATGTCCGTCCGTCGTTATGACTCTGCCATCCTCCCTTCGCTGAAAATATGAAAATGAAATGTCATCATTCCTAGAATTATATTCTCAGCTGTAACGTGTGTACACACAAAGGAATATAGTCTGCCTGAGCCTACACAACCACAGCCATCGATAAGTGTTGTGTATCTCCAAGCACAGCCGACAGAAATGGCGGGAAAAATCGATACGTTAACGGCGGTCGGCACCAATGCCGTGGGACTCAACTGGGCACACTGTAGCTACATTGATGATATTTCCGTGACGTCACAGAATTAATACAAGTTCGAAGCAGAACAGTATACACACAATATAAACAGTATTATTACATGTACTGTATAGCACTTATACACACATTTATATCAACATGAGCAATCATAGCCGGTTATAAGTGTACTAGTGTTAATTTGAAATAAAATGAAATGTAAAAACGCTACAATGTACAAAGCTTTTATCCGGTACACTTTACGCTCGTTTAGATGTGCCCCTCTCCGTGCACCAACCTAGTCACAACATCTATCCCCCCACCACCATCCCGACCTCACCTCAGCCTCCAACCCGAATCTGAATTCCGACCCCAACCCGAATCCCTCATCCATCCCCCTTGACCAAACTTGATTCCAACCCCCTCTCATCCCCAACCCAGACTTTCTTACCCATTCCTTCGACCAAACTCAAATCCCTGCCACCCCCTCGTAACAACCCGAACATCACCCACATTCCTCCGAAATCAATCAGGAATCCCTCACCAAGCCCTGCTCCAACCTAAGTACCGCCCCCAACACGAATCCAAACTCCGTATCATAGGGACCTGATAATTTGGTACCGCTATATTTGGACCTATACTAAAGTGTTCATGGTAATTTTACACGTTTTATAGGTTCAGATCAACTTTCGGTCGAAATACCACCCCACTGATCATAGTTAGGTCCATTTAATAGCTGTTACCAATTCGTAGGCCCCTGTGCTCCGTACCAACCCGAATCCCCAAATAAATACCTTGTTCTACTACAAAGCCATTTATTTTATTTAATGAAACTCGCTCGATACGGAGAGCAAATACCGATTTAGTTGACGTTTCCGTCCTGGTACGATCATTGTTAGTATTGTACTTGATTAAAGCGATCTAGTGGACGTTTCCGTCCCGTTAGTGACGATCACTGTACGAATTGTACTTGACTAAAGTAGGGCTAAGTTGATTAAGGAACCTCGTACCACTGACAAACACTTTGTATTGGAAACTTCAACCTGGTATGATGAGATATACACATTCTACTTGACCAAAGCAGTGCTGAGTCAATTAATATTTTCGTACACACATGTACCACTGACAAAAAATGGTTAATTTGTATTGAAAACTTAAACTGGGTGAGCCTTCGATTTTGAGCGTAACGACAGAATGTCTAACAAATTGCAATTTGTATCAGGAAATCATTCCCGCGAAAGGCGAATACCTTTTGCGTGGCTAGGTAAAACTAGTTATCTACCCTCCCATAGATGCCAAACATTTCTTTTCGTCCACTATCAATTTAAATGTTGCAGACAGAAAGTAACTAGTCCTCGCCAGCCTGCTGTTCTTTCCCCACAATTAATACGATTAAGGAAATGCATATTAACCGAGTGATGAAATAAAAACGCAAATCATCAAATAATACCCTAGATATGAGAATACCTCGTAATGAAAGACTATGTTTAAAGTATAATTTAGGCGATCTTGTTTGTCCATTTCACAACCAAGTAAGAACACAATACATCGATAGATATTACAGAAGTATACCGTATATGTTTAAATTAAATAACGTACTTTCTGTTAGAAATAAGAATAAAATTGAATAATCTTTCCAAATTTTTAATTTCTGCTTCACAACTGAGATCAAATGAATAATTACACAGATTGTCCTTCCTCCATAATATGTCTGTATTGCTGTATATCACTAACTCAATTTTGTAAAATGTGTTGTAATGATTATGCTGATTAGCCGAAAGGCTAAAGTCCAATAAACTAAACTAAACTAAACCCCTTTGGTCCAAGAACAGGTTATGGTCTTGTAAACAGGATTAAGAGAAATACACGGCCAGACCAGGGTTCGAACCCGGGACCCTCAGCACTCTAAACGGACGATCTAACGATTGAGCTACCTCGACCGCTGACGATCGACCCAGTCCAGTTCAACTACATGCTTTTGTCTCCCTGTCACGCGAGGAGGTTTAATCGTACAGGCACACTTTAATTGTAGAAACATAAAAGCCTATCTTATTCCGTATAACAATTAACTCATCCACCCCTGAAATTCCATAATGAACTATTCCAACATTTGAATGGGAAGAGTTCAAGTGTATTCAGGGGTGGATGAGTTAAAACATAACGTTCGTGGGGTCTCGAGATTGATCATATTATACATATATATCCAAAGAGAATAACAACACAACAGGAAACCTTATAAGATTCGCGCGCCACGGTTGTCGTCTGCTTCAGTCATATAGAGGTACATGTCTGTAAACAGAAATGAATGAACACATGAACCTTAACACGTCAACATCCGTTACCAGTGTGTCATGTGTTTTCATAGTTTACAGACATGTTCCCTACCCCTAAACCCTCACCATTTAGAGTTCCCAGCCCCTTAACCCTCTCCAATCACTTGACCGGACACTGTAAGACGGGGTACATGGTAACCCCCCCCCCCCCCCCCCCCCCCCCCCCCCCCCCCCNACCTTAAGGCTTTTCCTGTCTCGATTAACTATACTGGTGGCTTGAGTGAACACACATACATGTAATGTATATATTACGTTTACAATCCACCTACCTGATAACGCTAATCTCGTACTTAGATCTCAGGTCAACGGTGATATAGCGTACTCCGGCTGACCGTTAACGTTTAGCACACTATAAATAGCACAAATACACCACCGGACAGTTTACGTGTTCCGTGGTAAACACACTTATACCTGCTGACCATACTTTTCATATAATTCACCACATTGTAAATGCGTTCTTTACTGTACATGTGACGTCTTCCGTGAAGTCAGCAGTACCTGTCCATGTTTTTAAAACAAGCAAGTCAAAACGATAACACATTATGATTCTCGTCGAGAATGCTGATAACACTATACGAGTCTCACCTTTATAAAAAATAGCCATTTGACAAGCATACCTGACAGGTACACACGTATCAATATCAAACGAACACACGAATCATAAACTATGTACGGCTCGTATCTTTGACTTACCTGTGTCTCCAACACCGGTGATCACACGTTTACCTGTCGATGTATGGCTTACCCGACCAATTTCTGACAGGTGCGTGCACGAACTACAAGGCTTTGTGATATAAACATCGTCCAATAGACACTCACCCTTAAACGGGTTAAATGTATACACCTACTTATCAGACAATTTAACAAAGCCGAAATAAATGAGACACCGTTTTTGACAGACTTGTTAGATTGATAGTGTTTAATTTATATTTTAATTTTAAAAATAAAATGAATTAAATATATCTTTCCATTTATTTTACAGAATATCAAATCTATACAGTGAACCCCGTTATACTGCCACAATGTTTCCGGTGATTGTCTAGCTTATTTTAAAAAAAAATAACATGTATTGTTGATGCGACATGTTCTGGCAGTTCATTCCAAACTGTCACTGTTCTGATTGAAAAATGGTATTTTCTGATCACATTTGGTTTTGTCCTCTGCCACTGTGGCGATCAGCGGCATCTTTTCACAGTTTAATAGCATTAAAACATGTATTGCTGTATCATAAAGAGATATGGCGGGTTCCCCAAAGCTATGTTACGCTAGTGCGCGCATCCAACCGTGCCCTGTTATGACGCGTCCTCAGGTATTTTTTATACGGGTAGCAATATCGGAATCCCGTGTCTAAGAATAGATAATTGTAAACAGTCCACATATTTGGTATTTCGGCATTATTTGTTGGTGTTTAAGCACTTGATATACTTACTATTGCCAGTTGGAGGGTAAAACAATTCATAAATTTCATCAAAAATAGTCTTACCTACAAAGCGTAGCTGTAGTGTACACGTGTACAGGGATTTGTTGACATGCTTCGATAAAAGTATGTCGCACTAAATAATTAAGAAATTATTACTAACAAAACTGATAAATCAATAGGTATGCTATTAAAATGAAAACAAAATTTTACATCGATTTAAAAAAAACACTATTGCCTTATTAAGGAAAATGATCACATGCCTAAATATTTAAAAAAAAAAAAAAATGAAGCAGGATTCGAACCTGCACTGTTTATTTTCTAGTCGCAAGTAAACTGCGTTACAGATTCGGCTACATAGAACATATAGATATTGGCAATTACAAACTTATTTAACCCGTGAAACACCGGTCGCAGTTTAGAGAAACTTGATTACCCCTGTTTTTCATTATTTTGAGCACTTTCCCAAAGGAGGACCACTTTTCCGTAATACGATTTGTTTTTGCAAATAACATCACGGTCACAAAAAGTTTATTCAAAAGTTGGTCCTCGGATGGGAAAGTGTTGAAAGTATTTTTTGAAGTCCGGGAAACCCCATCACTTTCATAGATATAGTGTATATGGCTATATTTGCAGTATCATATTAGCAATACCTAATTTCTCAGCAGTATAAAAATTCATATTCCAATTGGCTTTGTATTTTTTGTATGCACTTTTGCTACCCGAAAGGCTTTACTCCTTATTTTTTCCCCCGTTTTCATAAATGCCGACTTAGGGAAATACGGGCAGTTTTCCGCCATACCTCTTTGACTTATTATTTTGTACAGTTCTATCATAATTCTCCCCTAATTCTCCCGAAGGGCAGTGTTGGTACATGAAGCTTTAGTTTCTCTAACCTTTCCCTGCAGGTCAGGTCCTTCACCTTTGAACTCCCTCTATCTTGTCAATGTGTTTTTGTAGGTGTGGTGCCCACACATGCCTAGCATATTCCAGCTGCGATCTTACTAAACATTCATAAAGCGGAAAAGATAGTAGAGAAGTGCGAAAGGTAAATATATAGACCATAAGTGCTGGTTTCTTCAATTTCCCCATAAACAGATTCGCCTCACCCCGATTCTGGAATATATCCAGAAATTTATTCTTAGATATATCAAGTGATTTATACTTAAAGACATATATCATGTAGAGATTTTATGCTTCAAATTATCTAGATATTTATACTGAAATATGTCAAGTAAATATCAATTATCAAGGGTGGTTGGATGGAGAAGTGGAAAGCACACTCGCCTTTCACCAAGGCGGCCGGGTTCGATTCCCCGATCGGACGTGAACAGGTTTAAAGTCACCTGCCCGACCAAGTGAGTTTGTCTACAGGTACTCCGGTTTCCTCCCACATAAAGACCACCCGCGCGCTAACACCCGGGCCAACAACAGTGATCAATGTATTAAAATTAAAATTACTTGTTTCATAATTGTTGTAAAATAAATAAAGTTGTATATTCCGCAGTCGGTCCTCTCCACATTAGTTGCCTCTACGATTTCATGCCACGAGAACCTGCAGGGATCATAGTTAAAAAAAAACATTTGGAACAGCTGAAAACAAAAAATGGGATTTTATTTTCGTTTTATTTCAAGCTAACTAATCGCAAAAAGACATAACTCTATGCCCACTCTGCACTAACAATAGGAATGGAATTTCAAGGTTGCGCGATACCAATGATTACACTGATACATTGATGCAAGTTATACAAGAAAATACAAATACAAAATACACAAGCAATATGTCAACACACGGAAATATTCAAAATAGTTCAGGAAAACATAAAACATAAAACATAAAAAAATATTGCTAATATGTTGAGCGTAAAATATTTCGACAAGGAGGCTCCGTCAATTGTGACGTTTATGTCCCGGGGGGGGGGGGGCTGGGGTCCTATTGCAGAGGCGTGAAATAGGGGTTATTTACAGTGATTAGTTGGAGGGGGGGGGGGTTGTGATTTTTTGTGCAAGGAATAGATAAAAGATAAAACCTGGGGAATGTTTTAGAGTGTGATGAGGGCTTCAATGCCTGCATAAGGTAAGTGTCCCTTGAAGTCATCTAGTGTTGTGCATTGTACTGCTGCTATGGGTAGGACATACCATTGTGTTATTGTGTGTGGAAAGAATGAATATGTGTAGGTGTCCTTTGTAGCAGATATGTGTTTGTATGCGTGAGGGCGTGCATGTCTGGTACGATGGTCTACCGGTGTGAGTATATGTGTTGGGTTTATGGCTACTGTTTGGTGTATACTTTTGTGAAAAAGAATAATTCTTGTGTGACAGCGCCGTGTTTGTAGTGTTGGCCATTGTAGTTTTTGAATCATATCTGTTACGGAACTAGTGTTGTGGTATATGTTGTGTACGTAGCGTGCTGCTCTTCGATGTGTTTTTTCTATTAACAATAAGAAAATTTAAGTTATTTCCTTTCAGAGGTATTTGGGAATTTATAATTTACAAAAAGCGACCTAAAGGCCCGCACGTTGAACTTAATTATTTCAACAAAGTAAATAACGTATTTCTAACAAGAAATATTTTAACAATGCAAGTCAATATACAAGTGTATATTGTTCACAAAGATAAATTCAAACATCCAAATTAAGAAAAATATAAAATGTTTCAATTCAGATTACAGAAATAAAACAAATTGTACATAGGAAGAAAACATGTGCTTACCTGTAAAATAAAGGATAGAGACAGCTTTTAGTTGATCTTACTTTTATTGAGTGTCGTCGAAAAGTGACGCGAAACACAGATTTTGGTTAGATCAAAGCTGTTGTCTCCAGACACAGGCATGCGCACAGGTACGCGTGGGTACTTACAATAGGTATATCAATCTCTGACATGTAGAACTCGCAATTAATGGTAATTATTTACATAATGATCACTCACCACACAAGGGGTGTAAACCACGGTAAAATACCCAAATAAATATGTCGTGTCAATATAATAACCATTAGCTGGACCGCGTCCCTGACACCTCGCATCCTAAGTGCTTAAACTATTTTTGACATGAAGGGAAAATAGATTGTTGTTTTCTTATGTATTTTAGACTATCGTAATAAGAATAATTACAAACCAAAATGGATGTTTATTATACGTAACTGTATTGAACAAAATGTACTTTTTAAAGGAATAAAGTTTGTTTCAAAGACTTCTAGACTCTACATGAAAAATAAAAGTTTGTATATACAATGTACCAATTCATGATAAAACACAGATTTTCATTATCAAATAAGCATTAATTCATTGATGTTCGTACATAAAGTCAAGTTACTATACGGGTGAGTTTTGGAGTGCCGGTAGACGTTATACAAACGTAAGGTGTATTTATCACTGTTAGGGCTCTACAATAACCACTGGTAGCACAGATCGTGTGTTAGCATTATTTCATTGATGTTCGAACATAGAGTCAAGATATACTATACGGGTTATCGGGATATATTATAAAAGTCTTGAAACCCACAATTGAATATCGAATATATAAAATTGAATGTCTTCAATTACGGCTATATAATTAATGGGTGTCAGGCAAACACCTCTGACCAATCGCTAAGTTGATACTATGTCCTTCACAGATTACAGAAGAGCGGCCGACAGATTCGTTTGATGTACAATAAAGGATCAAACTAGTCTTTATGTCTCATCCACAAGGTGGTGCACACAGAGCCTTCGATTTTGCTATGACATATTCCAGGGGTGGATAGAGTGAAAGTGAGCGTAACCCCGAATGAATAGAGGATGGTTTCCTGTATACAGTTTAAGTTCTAACTGGAATGCGTACTTGTCATACACATTTCTTTCACACTCGGTTACTTTTTTTCTAAAATTGATCCGAACAAATTAAACATTAAAGGAATGTTTTGCGCTCTCGAACTTTAAATTAGACACATGTTATTTAACTGAACTTTAAATTAGACACATGTTGTTTAACTGAACTTTAAATGAGACACATGTTGTTTAACTGAACTTTAAATCAGACACATGTTGATTACCTGAACTTTAAATTAGACACATGTTGTTTAACAGAACTTTAAATTAGACACATGTTGTTTAACTGAACTTTAAGTAATGGTATGCAATGCTATCGTTAAAGCAATAAGTGCCTAATGGAGACAAACGTACGATCACGGGCAGTGTTTCGTTGTTGTTAAGGACCAGTCCCACAACTGACAAAAAACTAGAGAGTTCCACGGTAGTTTTTCTCTACAGACATGTACAGTAATCTCCCCTCGATTTAGTTTTTAATACAAGTGTAATGGAACTAAGCTAGGGACTTGTCATCCTCGATACTGCAGGGGTTACTAAAACTGTATTAATAATGCTTATATCATATTACGAAAGCTAGGAACATGTAAAGATCACGTGTTACTTAAATGTGAAACATTTTATGAATGAACATGTTACGAACACAAGGATCATGTAACGAACACTAGGATCATGTTACGAACCCTAGTATCATGTTACGAACCATATAGGCTCATGTTACGAACCCTAGGATCATGTAACGAACCCTAGTATCATGTTACGAACCATAGGATCATGTTACGAACCCTGGGATCATGTTACGAATCATATGATCATGTAACGAACCCTAGGATCATGTTACGAACTCTAGGATTATGTTACAAATCATAGGATCATGTTACGAACCCCAGGATCATGTTACGAATCCTAGTATGATGTTACGAACCATAGGTTCATGTTACGAACCCTAGGATCATGTTACGAATCCTAGGATCATGTTAGGAACCCTAGGATCATGTTACGAACTCTAAGATAATGTTACAAATTATAGGATCATGTTACGAAACTTAGGATCATGTTACGAACTCTAAGATAATGTTACAAATCATAGGATCATGTTACGAACCCTAGGATCATGTTACGAATCCTAATATCATGTTACGAACCATAGGTTCATGTTACGAACCCTAGGATCATGTTACAAACTATAGGATCATGTTAAGAACCCTAGGATCATGTTACAAATCATAAGATCATGTTACGAACCCTAGGATCATGTTACGAACCCTAGGATCATGTTACGAATCACAGGATCATGTAACGAACCCTAAGATCATGTTACGAACTCTAGGATCATGTAACGAACATTAGGATCATGTTACGAACCCTTGGATCATGTTACGAACCATGGTATCATGTTACGAATCCTAGGATCATGTTACGAACCATAGGATCATGTTACGAATCCTAGTATCATGTTACAAACCCTAGTATCATGTTACGAACCATAGGATCATGTTACGAACCATGGTATCATGTTACGAATCCAAAGATCATGTTACGAACCAGGATCATGTTACAAACCCTAGTATCATGTTGCGAACCTTTGAATCATGTTACGAACCATATGATCATGTTAGGAACCCTAGGAACATGTTACGAACCCTAGCATCATGTTACGAACCCTGGGATCATGTTTCGAATCCTAGTATGATGTTACGAACCATAGGATAATGTTACGAATCATAGGATCATGTTACGAATTCTAGGATCATGTAACGAACATTAGGATCATGTTACGAATTCTAGGATCATGTAACGAACCCTCCCTAGGATCATGTTACAAATCATAAGATCATGTTACGAACTCTAGGATCATGTTACGATCCTTAGGATCATGTTACGAATCCTAGAATGATGTTACGAACCATAGGATAATGTTACGAATCATAGGATCATGTTACAAATCATAAGATCATGTTACGAACCCTGGGATCATGTTTCGAATCCTAGTATGATGTTACGAACCATAGGTTCATGTTACGAACCCTAGTATCATGTTGCGAACCTTTGAATCATGTTACGAACCATAGTATCATGTTACGAACACTAGGATCATGTTACGAACCCTAGTATCATGTTACGAACCCTAGGATCATGTTACAAACCCTAGGTTCATGTTACGAACCCTAGTATCATGTTACGAACCAAAGAAACATGTTACGAACCCTAGGATCATGTTACGAATCATAGGATCATGTTACGAACCCTAGTATCATGTTACGAACCAAAGGATCATGTTACGAACCATAGGATCATGTTACGAACCCTGGGATCATGTTTCGAATCCTAGTATGATGTTACGAACCATAGGTTCATGTTACGAACCCTAGGATCGTGTTACGAACTATAGGATCATGTTAAGAACCCTAGGATCGTGTTACAAATCATAAGATCATGTTACGAACCATAGTATCATGTTACGAACCCTAGGATCATGTTACGAAATATAGGATCATGTAACGAACACTAGGATCATGTTACGAACCCTAGTATCATGTTACGAACCCTAGGATCATGTTACAAACCCTAGGTTCATGTTACGAACCCTAGTATCATGTTACGAATCCTAGTATCATGTTACGGTTACGAACCCTAGGATCATGTTACGAACTATAGGATCATGTTAAGACCCCTAGGATCATGTTACAAATCATAAGATCATGTTACGAACCATAGTATCATGTTACGAACCCTAGGATCATGTTACGAATCCTAATATCATGTTACGAACCATAGGTTCATGTTACGAACCCTAGGATCATGTTACGAACTATAGGATCATGTTAAGAACCCTAGGATCATGTTACAAATCATAAGATCATGTTACGAACCATAGGATCATGTTACGAACCCTAGGATCATGTTACGAATCACAGGATCATGTAACGAACACTAAGATCATGTTACGAACTCTAGGATCATGTAACGAACATTAGGATCATGTTACGAACCCTTGGATCATGTTACGAACCATGGTATCATGTTACGAACCCTATGATCATGTTACGAACCATAGGATCATGTTATGAATCCTAGTATCATGTTACAAACCCTAGTATCATGTTACGAACAGTAGGATCATGTTACGAACCATGGTATCATGTTACGAACCCTAGGATCATGTTACGAATCATAGGATCATGTTACAAACCCTAGGATCATGTTACGAACCCCATGTTACGAACCATAGGATCATGCTACGAACCCTAGTATCATGTTACGAATCCTATTATCATGTTACGAACCCTAGTATCATGTTACGAACCCAAGGATCATGTTACAAACCCTAGGATCATGTTACGAACCCCATGTTACGAACCATAGGATCATGCTACGAACCCTAGTATCATGTTACGAATCCTATTATCATGTTACGAACCCTAGTATCATGTTACGAATCCCAAGATCATGTTACGAACTCTAGGATCATGTAACGAACACTAGGATCATGTTACGGACCCTAGTATCATGTTACGAACCCTAGTATCAGGTTACGAACCCAAGGATCATGTTACAAACCCTAGGCTCATGTTACGAACCATAGGATCATGTTACGAATCCCAGGATCATGTAACGAACCCTAGGATCATGTTACGAACTCTAGGATCATGTAACGAACACTAGGATCATGTTACGAACCCTAGTATCATGTTACTAACCATAGGATCATGTTACGAACCCTAGGATCATGTTACGAATCATAGGATCATGTTACAAACCCTAGGATCATGTTACGAACCCTAGGATCATATTACGAACCATAGGATCATGTTACGAACCTTTGGATCATGTTACGAATCCCAGGATCATGTTACGAACCCTAGGATCATGTTACGAACCATGGTATCATGTTACGAACCCTAGTATCATGTTACGAACCCTAGTATCATGTTACGAACCCAAGGATCATGTTACAAACCCTAGGCTCATGTTACGAACCCTAGTATCATGTTACGAACCCTGGTATCATGTTACGAACCATAGGGACACGTTACGAACTCTAGGATCATGTTACGAACCCTAGGATCATGTAACAAATATTAGGATCATGTTACGAACACAAGGATCATGTAACGAACACTAGGATCATGTTACGAACCCTAGTATCATGTTACGAACCAAAGAAACATGTTACGAACCCTAGGATCATGTTACGAATCATAGGATCATGTTATGAACCCTAGTATCATGTTACGAAACAAAGGATCATGTTACAAACCCTAGGAACATGTTACAAACCCTAGGCTCATGTTACGAACCCTAGGATCATGTTACGAACCCTAGGATTATCTATGAACTCTAGGATCATTTAACGAACAATAGGATCATGTGACAAATATTAGGATCATGTTACGAACACAAAGATCATGTAAAGAACACTAGGATCATGTTACGAACCCTAGTATCATGTTACGAACCCTAGTATCATGTTACGAATCCTAGGATCATGTTACGAACCCTAGGATCATGTTACGAACTCTAGGATCATGTTACAAATCATAAGATCATGTTACGAACCATAGGATCATGTTACGAATCCCAGGATCATGTAACGAACCCTAGGATCATGTTACGAACTCTAGGATCATGTAACGAACACTAGGATCATGTTACGAACCCTAGTATGTTACAAACCCTAGGATCATGTTACGAACCATGGTATCATGTTACGAACCCTAGGATCATGTTACAATCCTAGTATCATGTTACGAACCTTTGGATCATGTTACGAACCCTAGGATCATGTTACGAATCCTAAGATCATATTACGAACCATAGGATCATGTTACGAATCCTAGTCTCATGTTACGAACCTTTGGCTCATGTTACGAACCATAGGTTCATGTTACGAATCCTAGGATCATATTACGATCCATAGGATCATGTTACGAACCTTTGGATCATGTTACGAACCATAGGATCATGTTATGAATCCTAGTATCATGTTACGAACCTTTGGCTCCTGTTACGAACCATAGGTTCATGTTACGAATCCTAGGATCACATTACGAACCATAGGATCATGTTACGAATCCTAGTATCATGTTACGAACCTTTGGCTCATGTTACGAACCATAGGTTCATGTTACGAATCCTAGGATCATATTACGAACCATAGGATCATGTTACGAACCCTAGGATCATGTTACGAATCCTAGGATCATATTACGAACCATAGGATCATGTTACGAACCTTTGGATCATGTTACGAATCCCAGGATCATGTTACGAATCCTAGTATCATGTTACGAAGCTTTGGATCATGTTACGAACCATAGGTTCATGTTACGAACCCTAGGATCATGTTACGAATCCTAAGATCATATTACGAACCATAAGATCATGTTACGAACCTTTGGATCATGTTACGAACCCTAGGATCATGTTACGAATCTTAGGATCATATTACGAACCATAGGATCATGTTACGAACTCTAGGATAATTTAACGAACACTAGGATCATGTTACGAACCCTAGTATCATGTTACGAATCCAAGGATCATGTTACGAACCCTAGTATCATGTTACGAACCCTAGGATCATGTTACGAACCCTAGGATCATGTTACGAATCATAGGATCATGTTACAAACCCTAGGATCATGTTACGAACCCTAGGATCATGTTACGAACCCTGTTATCATGTTACGAACCATAGGGACATGTTACGAACTCTAGGATCATGTTCCGAATCCTAGGATCATATTACGAACCATAGGGACATGTTACGAACTCTAGGATCATGTTACGAATCCTAGGATCATGTTACGAACCATAGGATCATGTTACGAACCTTTGAATCATGTTACGAACTCTAGGATCATTTAACGAATCCTAGGATCATATTACGAACCCTAGTATCATGTTACGAATCCAAGGATCATGTTACGAACCCTAGGATCATGTTACGAACCCTAGGATCATGTTACGAATCCTAGTATCATGTTACGAACCCTAGGTTCATGTTACGAACCCTAGGATCATGTTACGAACCCTAGTATCATGTTACGAACCCTAGGATCATGTTACGAACCCTAGTATCATGTTACGAATCCCAGGATCATGATACGAACCCTAGGATCATGTTACGAATCCTAGTATCATGTTACGAACCCTAGGTTCATGTTACGAACCCTAGGATCATGTTACGAATCCTAGGATCATATTACGAACCATAGGATCATGTTACGAACCCTAGTATCATGTTACGAATCCCAGGATCATGTTACGAACCCTAGGATCATGTTACGAATCCTAGTATCATGTTACGAACCTTTGGATCATGTTACGAACCATAGGATCATGTTACGAACCCTAGGTTCATGTTACGAACCCTAGGATCATGTTACGAATCCTAGGATCATATTACGAACCATAAGATCATGTTACGAAACTTTGGATCATGTTACGAACCATAGGATCATGTTACGAATCCTAGGATCATATAACGAACCATAGGATCATGTTACGAACTCTAGAATCATTTAACGAACACTAGGATCATGTTTCTAACCCTAGGATCATGTTACAAACCCTATGATCTTGTAACGAACCCTAAGAGGATGTCACGAATCCTAGGAACATGTAACGAACCCTAAGATCATGTTACGAACCCTAGGATCATGTTACAAACCCTAGGATCATGTTACGAACCCTAGTATCATGTTACGAACCAAATGAACAGGTTACGAACCCTAGGATCATGTTACGAATCATAGGATCATGTTACGAACCCTAGTGTCATGTTACGGACCCTAGTATCATGTTACGAACCATAGGGACATGATACGAACTCAAGGATCATGTTACGAACCCTAGGATCATGTTACGAATAATAGGATCATGTTACGAACACTAGGATCATGTTACGAACCATATGATCATGTTACGAACCCTG
Source organism: Mizuhopecten yessoensis (assembly GCF_002113885.1). Taxonomy (NCBI): domain Eukaryota; kingdom Metazoa; phylum Mollusca; class Bivalvia; order Pectinida; family Pectinidae; genus Mizuhopecten; species Mizuhopecten yessoensis. Next base: position 1,477,955 of record NW_018404667.1, read on the forward strand.
GGATCATGTTACGAACCATAGGATCATGTCACGAACCCTAGGATCATGTTACGAACGAAAGGATCATGTTACGAATCCTAGGAACATGTTACGAACCCTAGGATCATGTTGCGAATCATAGGATCATGTTACGAACCCTAGGATGATGTTACGAACCCTAGGATCATGTTACTAACTCTAGGATCATTTAACGAACACTAGGATCATGTTACGAACCCTAGTATCATGTTCCGAACACAAGGATCATGTTACGACCCCTAGGATCATGTTACGAACCCTAGTATCATGTTACGAACCCTAGGATCATGTTACGAACCATATGATCATGTTACGAACCCTAGGAACATGCTACGAACCCTAGGATCATGTTGCAAATCATAGAATTATGTTACGAACCCTAGGATCATGTTACGAACCCTATGATCATGTTACGAACCCTCGGATCATGCTACAGACCTTAGGATCATGTAACGAACCCTAGGATCATGTTACGAACCATGGTATCATGTTACGAACCCTAGTATCATGTTACGAACCCTAGGATCATGTTACAAACCCTAGGATCATGTTACGAACCCTAGTATCATGTTACGAACCCTAGGATCATGTTACGAATCCTAGGATCATATTACGAACCATAGGATCATGTTACGAATCCCAGGATCATGTTACGAACCCTAGGATCATGTTACGAACTCTATGATCATGTTACGAACTCTAGGATCATGTTACGAATCCTAGGATCATATTACGAACCATAGGATCATGTTACGAATCCCAGGATCATGTTACGAACCCTAGGATCATGTTACGAACCCTAGTTCTTACGAACCTTTGGATGATGTTACGAACCCTAGGATCATGTTACGAACGAACCTTTGGGTCATGTTACGAACCATAGGTTCATGTTACGAACCCTAAGATCATGTTACGAATCCTAGGATCATATTACGAACCATAGGATCATCTTACGAACCTTTGGATGATGTTACGAACCCTAGGATCATGTTACGAATCCTAGGATCATGTTACGAACCCTAGTATCATGTAACGAACCCTAGGATCATGTTACGAATCCTAGGATCATGTTACGAACCCTAGTATCATGTAACGAACCCTAGGATCATGTTACGAATCCTAGGATCATGTTACGAACCCTAGTATCATGTTACGAACCATAGGATCATGTTACGAATCCTAGTATCATGTTACGAACCTTTGGATCATGTTACGAAGCATAGGTTCATGTTACGAACCCTAGGATCATGTTACGAATTCTAGGATCATATTACGAACCATAGGATCATGTTACGAATCCAAGGATCATGTTACGAACCCTAGTATCATGTAACGAACCCTAGGATCATGTTACGAATCCTATGATCATATTACGAACCATAGGATCATGTTACGAATCCAAGGATCATGTTACGAACCCCAGGATCATGTTCCGACCACGAACCCTAGGATCATGTTATGCACACAAGGATCATGTTACGAATCCTATGATCATGTTACGAACTCTAGGATGATGTAACGAACCCTAGGATCATGTTACAAACCCTAGGATCATGTTACGAACCCTAGTATCATGTTACGAACCATACGTTCATGTTACGAACCCTAGGATCATGTTACGAAACCTAGGATCATATTACGAACCATAGGATCATGTTACGAACCTTTGGATCATGTTACGAACCCTAGGATCATGTTACGAATCCTAGGTTCATATTACGAACCATAGGATCATGTTACGAATCCCAGAATCATGTTACGAACCCTAGGATCATGTTACGAATCCTAGTACATGTTACGAGCCTTTGGGTCATGTTACGAACCATAGGTTCATGTTACGAACCCTAGGATCATGTGACGAACCCTAGGATCATGTTACGAATCCTAGTACATGTTACGAGCCTTTGGGTCATGTTACGAACCATAGGTTCGTGTTACGAACCCTAGGATCATGTTACGAATACTAGTACATGTTACGAGCCTTTGGGTCATGTTACGAACCATAGGTTCGTGTTACGAACCCTAGGATCATGTTACGAAACTGATCATGTTACGAACCCTGGGATCATGTTACGAACCATAGGATCATGTTACGAATCCCAGAATCATGTTACGAACCCTAGGATCATGTAACAAATAATAGGATCATATCATGTTACGAACCCTAGGATCATGTTACGAACCCTATGATCATGTTACGAACCCTAGTATCATGTTACGAACCATAGGGACATGTTACCAACTCTAGGATCATGTTACGAACCCTAGGATCATGTAACAAATAATAGGATCATGTTACGAACACAAGGATCATGTAACGAACATTAGGATCATGTTACGAACCCTAGTATCATGTTACGAATCCAAGGATAATGTTACGAACCCTAGTATCATGATACGAATCCAAGGATCATGTTACGAACCCTAGGATCATGTTACGAACCCTAGGATCATGTTACGAATCATAGAATCATGTTACAAACCCTAGGATCATGTTACGAACCCTAGAATCATGTTACGAACCCTAGTATCATGTTACGAACCATAGGTACATGTTACGAACTCTAGGATCATGTTACGAACCCTAGGATCATGTAACAAATAATAGGATCATGTTACGAATACAAGGATCATGTAACGAACATTAGGATCATGTTACGAACCCTATGATCATGTTACGAACCCTATGACAATGTTACAAACCCTAGGATCATGTTACGAACCCTATGAACATATCACGAACCCTAGGAACATGTTATGAACCTTAGGATCATGTTTCTAACCCTAGAATCATGTTACAAACCCTATGATCATGTAACGAACCCTAAGAGGATGTCACGAACCCTAAGAACATGTTACGAACCCTAGGATCATGTTACGAATCATAGGATCATGTTACGAACCCTAGGATCATGTTACGGACCCTAGTATCATGTTACGAACCCTAGGATCATGTTACGAACTCTAGGATCATTTAACGAACCCTAGGATCATGTTACGAACACAAGGATCATGTTACGAACCCTAGGATCATGTCACGAACCCTAGTATCATGTTACGAACCCTAGGATCATGTTACGACCCCTAGGATCATGTTACGAACCCTAGTATCATGTTACGACCCCTAGGATCATGTTACGAACCCTAGTATCATGTTCCGAACCCTAGGATCATGTTACGAACCCTAGTATCATGTTACGACCCCTAGGATCATGTTACGAACCCTAGGATCATGTTACGAACCCTATGATCATGTTACGAACCCTCGGATCATGCTACAAACCTTAGGATCATGTTACGAACCCTAAGATCATGCTGCGAACCTTAGTATCATGTTACGAACCCTAGGATCATGTTACGAACCCTAGGATCATGTTACGAACCCTAGGATCATGTTACGAACCCTAGGATCATGTTACGAATCATAGGATCATGTTACCAACCCTAGGATCATGTTACGAACACAAGGATCATGTTACGAACCCTAGGCTCATGTTACGAACCCTAGGATCATGTTACGTACCCTAGGATCATGTTACGAATCATAGGATCCTGTTACCAACCCTAGGATCATGTTACGAACCCTAGGATCATGTTGCGAATCATAGAATTATGTTACGAACCCCAGGATCATGTTACGAACCTTAGGATCATGTAACGAACCCTAGGATTATGCTACGAATCTTAGGATCATGTTACGAACCCTAGGATCATGTTACGAACCCTAGGATCATGTTGCGAATCATAGAATTATGTTACGAACCCTAGGATCATGTTACGGACCCTATGATCATGTTACGAACCCTAGGATCATGTTACGAACCCTAGGATCATGTTACGAACCCTCGGATCATGCTACAAACCTTAGGATCATATTACGAACCCTAGGCTCATGTTACGAACCTAAGGTTCATGTAACGAATCCTAGGATCATGTTACGATCCTTAGGATCATGTTACGAACCCTAAGATCATGCTACAAACCTTAGTATCATGTTACGAACCCTAGGATCATGTCACGAACCCTAGGATCATGTTATGCACACAAGGATCAGGTTACGAATCCTATGATCATGTTACGAACTCTAGGATCATGTAACGAACCCTAGGATCATGTTACGAACCCTAGGATCATGCTACGAACCTTAGGATCATGTTACGAACCCTATGATCATGCTACGAACCTTAGGATCATGTAACGAACCCTAGGATTATGCTACGAATCTTAGGATCATGCTACGAACCCTAGGATCATGTTACGAACCCTATGATCATGGTACGAACCTTAGGATCATAGTACGAACCCTAGGATCATGCTACGAACCTTAGGATCATGTTACGAATCCTAGGATCATGTTACGAACCTAAGGTTCATGTAACGAATCCTAGGATCATGTTACGATCCTTAGGATCATGTTACGAACCCTAAGATCATGCTACGAACCTTAGTATCATGTTACGAACCCTAGGATCATGTCACGAACCCAAGGAACATGTTACGAACCCTAGGATCATGTTACGCACACAAGGATCAGGTTACGAATCCTATGATCATGTTACGAACCCTAGGATCATGTAACGAACCCTAGTATCATGTTATGAACCCTAGGATCATGCTACGAACCTTAGGATCATGTTACGAACCCTAGGATCATGTTACGAACCTTAGGATCATGTTACGAACCCTATGATCATGCTACGAACCTTAGGATCATGTAACGAACCCTAGGATCATGCTACGAATCTTAGGATCATGTTACGAACCCTAGGATCATGTTACGAACCCTATGATCATGGTACGAACCCTATGATCATGCTACGAACCTTAGGATCATGGTACGAACCCTAGGATCATGCTACGAACCTTAGGATCATGTTACGAACCCTAGGATCATGTTACGAACCCTAGGATCATGTAACGAATCCTAGGATCATGTTACGAACCCTAGTATGATGTTACGAACCCTAGGATCATGTTACGAACCATATGATCATGTAACGAACCCTAGGATCATGTAACGAATCCTAGGATCATGTTACGAACCCTTGGATCATGTTACGAACCCTAGGATCATGTGACTTTAGTGTGAAACGTGTTACAATGCTAGGATCATGGAACATGTCACATGTTTGCCTCTTGAGTTTAGAACATGTTTCATTATATGACTGGTGCTACATTTGTAATTCCCAGCCCTAATTCGAGGAGCAAGGTCATGTGACGAGCCTGTACTAGTGTTACATGCCTCTACCTATACTGACCGCTACTTAAAATCATCCTCGGTAATTCACAGGGATTACGCTCACTTTCGCTCTCTACACCCTTGGAATATGTCATAGAAAAACTGAAGACACGAAGAAAGCTGTGTGATTGGTCTCAGGTAAAAAAATAAAAGACCAATCGCTAGGCTGATACACGCCCGATTTTAAAGCCTGTCAATTGTTCCCGTTGTGTGACCGCTATATTCTTTTGATGTACATTTTCTTGTATTTCAAAGGATCGAACTAGACTTTTTGTCTCATCATCGAGGTGGCTCACACACACTGAGCCTTCAATTTTGGGTCCAGGCAGTCTGTAAATCTGTTATAAATCATATTACTGAATTCAACTACAAACGAATGATCTCATCAAATTCTGAACTATGTGATGCTATTGTCTAATTTGATGACGTCGATTAGCAATTTTTTTAAAATTAAATATCACATGAATTGAATCGGAAATTATGTATGTTATTTTGTATTTGAAGTCCTTCACTCTGTGATTCCAAAATGGTACATGCCATCCATGTGTTTACGACATGAAACAAATATTTAATCTCGTTATGAATTGTCATATAATAAAACAATAATTGACTGCAGGTGGGGTCTATCCCTGGTTTATCAACCTGGTCTGAACAATATTCACCGAGGCTGAATATTGTTAAGACCAGGACCGTAAATCAGGGATAAACCTCAGAATACAAGAAAAAAAAAACTCACCTGCAGTCCATAACTGTATAAGAAACGTGCTACATAAGTATATAAGTACTAACATCATAACATGCAACAAACGCTATGAATATAATATTGTTCAGGTCAATTGTAACGTTCAATTAAAACAATGAAGTAGGGCGCTGATAGTGATACATATAGCGGTCCCTGTGGAATGGTTCGAGGTTGTAGACGCTTATAGTGATACATATAGTGTAGCGGTCTCTGTGGGATGGTTCGAGGTTGTAGAGGCTTATAGTGATACATATAGTGTAGCGGTCCCTGTGGGGCGGTTCGAGGTTGTAGACGCTTATAGTGATACATATAGTGTAGCGGTCCCTGTGCGATGGTTCGAGGTTGTAGACGCTAATAGTGATACATATAGTGTAGAAGTCCCTGTGGGATGGTTCGAGGTTGTAGACGCTCATAGTGATACATATAGTGTAGCGGTCAATGTGGGATGGTTCGAGGTTGTAGACGCTAATAGTGATACATATAGTGTAGCGGTCCCTGTGGGATGGTTCGAGGTTGTAGACGCTTATAGTGGTACATATAGTGTAGTGGTCTCTGTGGGATGGTTCGAGGTTGTAGAAGCTAATAGTGATACATATAGTGTAGTGGTCTCTGTGGGATGGTTCGAGGTTGTAGAAGCTAATAGTGATACATATAGTGTAGTGGTC
>NW_018404667.1:1486350-1549367 GCF_002113885.1 Mizuhopecten yessoensis
TACATATAGTGTAGCGGTCCCTGTGGGATGGTTCGAGGTTGTAGACGCTCATAGTGATACATATAGTGTAGAAGTCCCTGTGGGATGGTTCGAGGTTATAGACGCTCATAGTGATACATATAGTGTAGCGGTCCCTGTGGGATGATTCGAGGTTGTAGACGCTAATAGTGATACATATAGTGTAGCGGTCTCTGTGGGATGGTTCGAGGCTGTAGACGCTAATAGTGATACATATAGTGAAACGTTCCCTGTGGGATGGTTCGAGGTTGTAGACGCTAATAGTGAAACATATAGTGTAGCGGTCCCTGTGGGATGGTTCGAGGTTGTAGACGGTAATAGTGATACATATAGTGTAGCGGTCTCTGTGGGATGGTTCGAGGTTGTAGACGCTAATAGTGATACCTATAGTGTAGCGGTCCCTGTGGGATGATTCGAGGTTGTAGACGCTAATAGTGATACATGTAGTGTAGTGGTCTCTGTGGGATGGTTCGAGGTTGTAGACGCTATTAGTGATACATATAGTGTAGCGGTCCCTGTGGGATGATTCGAGGTTGTAGACGCTAATAGTGATACATGTAGTGTAGTGGTCTCTGTGGGATGGTTCGAGGTTGTAGACGCTAATAGTGATACATATAGTGTAGCGGTATATGTGGGATGGTTCGAGGTTGAAGATGAAGACTTTTCAGTATTTTTTTATTTTTTTTTCACTGAAGATGTTACAGTCTGAAATCATTTAATAAGAAGATTATTATTTCGATTTACAATGCTCCAACTACGTGTTGTGATGAATGGTTGTTAATTTTAGCTAGTTGCCGATAAGCATACCGTCCTACTTAACCACATATGTTTCACTGTCTATATTAATGAAAAAATAGAAGAATCTGAATGGCACTTGGGTAAATGTACTATGGAATTTTCTGAAATTAACTGCCTTATTTCTTATTGAACAAATTAATGTGACATTTAAATGGTTTAAAATGCTCACAACCGGAATGAGAGAAAGATGCATGATGAATAAATGGCGTGCATCTTTTTCCTGATATGGAAGATTCAGAAAATGGCAAAATCTCCTCAGGCCAAACAAAAATATATGTGGTGTCTCCGGTGACCCTACCTACCCTATTATTTTGCGCCTTCCCTAAACTGTTTAGGGCAATTTTCAAAGAAGCACTGTCAAAGTCAGGATCACTCTCCTATATAAACCATATACCATGATTTGTTAAAATGAAATTTGTGACCTACCTATACCTTAATTTTTTCCAACATGTTACAGGAAGCACATATATTTTGTGTCTGGCCTTAAAAATAACACCAATAAAACAGCTAGGGTGTAACGGTTACATGTATTAGAAGTCGCCAAAACATGAGTTCAATGGTCAGTGAAACATGCGGAATAGAAAAAAACACTTTAGGTCTAATTTATTGGTTATTAAGTCTAGGTTAGGCCAAATAAAAACAATCTTTTGTTTTCTACCCTACAGTGCAGTGTTTTATTCGCATTTAGTCAAATACACTGTTAGAGTCAGTAAACTCCTGCTTCATAGTAAAACTATTTTCCAAATTTAAAAAAAAAATGCCTTCCTACATGTACCTACCATATTTTCTGTGGATGATAGCGGAACCACAAGTAATATTTTTTTTAAGTTTCATAATCCATGAATTGAAGTAAATTAAAGCAATATAGATTATAATCCAACATAACACGCAAAGATATGTAGACAGTCCAAGTCTCAAAACATTTAAAAGCTTACTGTAGTGTAAGGTGACAGTACCCAAATCGGATCACCAAGCCATATTTTTTTTAAATCATTGAAAAATCTGAGGAGGAATTATATTCATTTATGGTTGAATCAAAAAAAAAATATCGATGGATGTTCTTACAAACGATATTTATAGAACGCTCTGAAGTCATCATTCAGCGTCTCCGGTTTTTGCGAATGTCGGGACCCAAATGGGATCAAAGGCTTGAATTTTGCAGTACCGTATATATATGCTTCAAATGAATATTTTTTTGTCAGCATATTAACATTTTATGATGACCGTTATAATTTATACGACAAAAATATTTCTATAGTGTGAATGTATTCCTATAGTCCAAAACAGAATGCATAGTCGTCGCATGCGCCATTTTTTTTAAAAACGTAATAAAAACATTGACATTTGAGTTTGAATTACGTTTTCTTGCGCTATTTGAACTTAAAAAACTAATTATTTTTAGACACAAAATGGTGCTTTGCTGCTATCTAGCCAACGTTAAGCAAGGTATGCCTCAATAATCTACAAAGTTATAGAAAAAACAAAAACATCTTGTTTTTTTTTCTCTCTGCCTTGAACGACATGCCCATGGCCATGCTGGTTACCAATGCAAGTTACCGTAGGCCGGGACATGCTATATTCGAGATATAGCTTCACATCACATCAATCAGTTAATACTCTGAGAAATATCAATTTGCATATCGCTATTTACACTGATCTTTCTTCTCACTGTATATTTGATAATGAATCGTTACTTACCAATGGTCAAGATATATGCAGACAGCCAAGTACATCGAGTGAAACGGAATTATGGAAGGGAGGCTACTCCCGTAACCTTTTCAACGAAGGGAGATAACCTCGTGACACTTACTGATTTTACAGGAACTGACAAATTGTTTTTCTAATAAATTTATGTTAAACTTGTTTAAATTTACTTTTCATTTATTTAAACAAATATGAGTACGAACTGTGTTCCTTTACAATGTACAATGTGTTTAAACAATTCGAAATAGTCCTCAATACCTAAAATGCTGGATTTTTTTCGCGAGCTCGTTTCTTATTTTTGGAGGGGGGTTAGTACGTCCTCGAAACAGCTAGGTTCAAATCATTATCACACACTATAAACGATACAGTGTTATACAATATGCTCGAACGGAACTGTGCTGCATATACACAATAATGTCAAAAAGCGCCGAACTTTCGTCTTAGTTATAAAGTTCAAGTTCTGTATTACCTTGTGTTTTTCGACTCATCAGTTTCAACACTGAGATATTTATATATATTGTTTTACATTATTTACATACAATACAAAACAATATAATACAAATAATTCACCAACACTAGTATTACTTCTACCTTCAACAGAAAGTAAGTATTTTGCACTTACATTGTGTGTAATAAACATGATGTCTGATCCAGTTAATGTAAAACACATTTTCGCGTATGATTGATATTTGTGAATACTTCGATTCGCGATGGAGAAGCTGTTATTTAAATTATGTTATAATGATTGTAAGATTTATGGAAATGAAATCAGCGGAAAATAATTAAGATATGTCAGAATAAATCTCCTCGCGAAATAACGCGAACATTAATTAGCAACAAAAATCAAATGGGTACAGGATTTAAATTGTTTAAGCATGTATGTTGTCAAAAAATTTGAACAAAGGACTAGTATCACGTTATTGCAACTCATAACTGCAGCTTATAACTGCAAGACTGTAGTCTAAATTGGGAGGAAACTGGAGTACCCGGACAAATCTCAAGGTCCAGCAGATCAACGGGCGTATCAGGGAAGTCATGTGATAATACGGGCAGTCTGTCTTTGGGGCCTTTTCGGAGTTTTCTTATTCAAATCGATTACAACCATTCCATACTTCGCAAGCATTTATAAATTCCTTAAGATAATCGCGATCTAGCAAATATTTCTGTCTTCGACAGACTCCCCATTCCCCCCTTTTTTAATATCCAAGCTTTAAATCACATTTGCATTATCCTACACATACGAACACACTTTGCATTCGAATACAAATGATTCCTAATACGGCGTTAGCTTCAAATTTTAACTCTAAAGTTTACACTATGTGGAAGGTTTTCCGGAATAAAAAGATAACAGATTTGTCTTTGTTAAAAGTTAACAACCAAGTTTTAAGCCATACTTTTAAAGACTTACCATCCTTTTTGAAAGAAGTACTAGGTAATTAAACGGAAAAGTATAAAAAAAAAAACCACAACTGCATGTGTAATGAAAGGGTTTTGTTTGTTTTTAATTTTGTTTAACATCTAAGGTCACTTAAGGACGTGACTCCATGCGTGTAGTGTATGCAGGAGACAGTGTATGTTGTTGTGCTTGCCTCCTTGTAAAAGCGCGGATCTGATGCCGACTTTATAGTGCTATCTCACGGAAATACCATCCCGAAGGCACCCAGCACAGCATTCCGCCCGGTCACATTATACTGACATCGGGTGAACCAATTGTTGCCTTTCCCCTAAATACTGAGCACGCCTCACTATGACATGACATGCGTTTCTGAAACCAAATCAAATCAGGGGAGAATACTATAAGAATATTTCATGAATATGGGTGTAGGATAGGGAAATTCCACCCGAGGGGTTTTCAAATTTGGTTAAACCCGAGGAGTTGCCGAGGGTCGCCAAATTTGAAAATCCCGCGGGTGGAATTTCCCTATCCTACACCCTTTGGCATGAATGAGTATGTAAACCGTTTTGTATCAGAGAGTTTTAATTGAGATGCTGACAACACATACATCGACACATGGATTATTTATTGATCCAAATCCGCTCTCATTATTACCAACAGCTGCTGAAATCCGCTAGCAGAGTCCTCGAATTGCAATCGTTCAAAATTTCCCACCTGAGCGATCGCCATTTTCTAGATCATGGAAGTGACTTATCAACAAAAAGAGGCGGCCCGTAATCTTCTAAACAAAAAATACTATTTTCTATTTTCGGTCCGGATCAGTACGGTTTGTTGATTAGTCAATTCCATGACCTATAAAATGGCGTTCACTTAGGTGGGACATTTTGAACGATTGCAATTCGTAACACGCGTCCTGACACGTATTGGAAATACACATCAGAACGGTTATCACTTACAAAATCTGGCCTTAATTCATTGCTAATATAATATGGTATTTCAGTTAACAAACTGGCATATTTACGATATTAAAAAATACAAAATGTGGTAGGACAATTCGTCCGTGAATATTGGCACGGACTACGTGATTCCGTGATTATGGTTACAATTCGCTAGTAATCATGTATTTGAATTTAAATCGTGTCGTAATTGTCTAGGTATACCTATGCATTGTCGTCATTCAGTTATAACATAGATTAAACGACCGCTCTATTCACACAAATATATGTTGTAGAAATCGTATCATTGACTAACATTTTAATCATAAGAATAAGAGAAATGTTATTCTTAGACTGATCGGACATTATTAAAATTACACGGCTTTATTAGTTTAGTTAAGGACTTAAATATATCTTGTGGGTGGTAATTTAAAGTACAGGTGTAATTGGGCACAAGTACCGGTTGTTTGTTGTTTTAGTAGATTAACGTCCGCTTCACTACGAGTGATTCGGTTATCCAGACGACTACTACTAGTTCCGTCCCGTGAAAGCGGCTGCATAGTTCTTTCGTTCGATCCGCCGCTATCGGCCAGGTATCAGTTTATCGGTCGATTGCGGCGAGGTATCATTAAGCAGTTTATCGGCCGGTAGCGGCCGATAACCTCGCTCCGTTCGGGAAGCGGCTGTACTAGCAGCGTTAGGCCCAATCGGTAACACCGGTCCTATCGGTAGGCTTGCGTTCGTACCGGGTTCGTCCTGCGGTCATATAGTGGCTCGTCTCCGTGCGGGAAGCGTGTGTCCTGCGTTCATGCCACAAAAAGTGGATACTTGGGCGTAATTCTAACTGTAGGCTGTACTTGAAATTCAACCTTCAAATCTGATAGATATAATGTGTCTTGGTGAAGATTTGGAGAAATACTTTTCCGGAGTAAAAAAGGGACACCCCCCATCTTGTGTCCCTTTTTTACTCCGGAAAAGTATTTCTAGATTTGTTGGTATGAAAGGATAGATAGGACATGGTAAATCTTGTTTTTGTATATGTTTTCGAATAGCTGAAATAGGATAATGTTTTTAATTTTGATAGTGAAACATGGAAGAAAATATATAAAATGCATTTTAATATAAACAAAAGTTCAAAATTACAGTGGCTTCAATACAGAATCACTCAACACATTTTGACAACAAACTCATTCTTGTTTAAGGCAGGAATAGTTGATAGTCCTTTATTGTAACTCATGTAAAACTGATACTGAAACAATAGAACATACCATATGGGAATGTGATAAGGTACAGGTTATGTTACAAAATTTTGAGTTTTTATTAGATGCTTCAATGATCCCTTTTGCTTGCAATAATGAGATCTTTATCTTTGGGCTATATAATCAAGATGGAATAAGAACACCAATAGACAGTACCATTATTTTAAATATGAAACGATATATTTATTCAACAAGATGCCTACAAACAAATTTATCTATAAGTGGTCTTAAAAAAGCAATCAAGGACAACTATACTATGGAAGGGGATCACCGCCATTATTATTTTTTATAGAATTAGTTACTTCTGGTTTTGAATCTAATTCTATGTACATTTGTATTATTTCCCTAATTGATAAGTTATAGAATTAGTTACTTCTGTATTAGAATCTTATTATATGTACATTTGTATTATTTCCCTAGTTGATAAGTTATAGAATTAGTTACTTCTGGTTTTGAATCTAATTCTATGTACATTCGTATTATTTCTCTAGTTGATAAGTTATAGAACTAGTTACTTCTGTATTAGAATCTAATTCTATGTACATTTGTATTATTTCCCTAGTTGATAAGTTATAGAATTAGTTACTTCTGGTTTGGAATCTAATTCTATGTACATTCGTATTATTTCTCTAGTTGATAAGTGTCTTTTTCCATGCTATGTATATTTGTGATGTTTCACTCGTTTACAGATCTATTGCGTGTTCATTCCATGCTTTGCTAGTTTTACCGATCGCGGTTTCTACATCGTTTATGATGGAGCGCCGCTTGTCGTCTTAATGAGGTAGTAAAATTCTAGAATGAATTCTAGAATTCATTACAGCCGGCGCTTAAATCGCCAACGAAATTCGCGGAAAATAATGCTCGCTCCCTTAAACCGGAAACATACCCGATTGTGGCAGTAGATTTTGGAAATGCAGTCGACAGTGCGGTAAGTCTTGGTTATGACAGCAATTGAACTGCAATCTATTTAGGTTTGAGCCAAAATTGTTTGTATCGTAGCAGAAAATCGTCATATTTATAGTTAGGATGCCGTAGCCATAACGAAATCCCACAAGTATTTGGTAACTGGCGAAATGTTAACCCTGCACACAGGGTTTCGTTACAAATGCATGTCTGAAATACAGAACTGATATTGGTGCTGTCATAGCTTGACAAAGGGACAGGTCTGTCTTGGGAGGTTGCAACACGTTTAATACGTTGTGTAGAAAGTAAAACTTTGATATCAAGTATCCAATCACAAGTGTTTGAAATTCTGACTGTAAATTGAGATAAAAATCATATAAAAAATAAGGGTATTAGTCTACTACAAAAAAAGTAGTAATACCCTTATATTTTATATATTTTTTATCCCAATATTTACAGTAAGGATTTTAAATACCTCGGAACCATATGTACATTTTTTTCCTGTTCATGCTTCATAATTAATTTTGATAAATTTGAAAAGTGGATGCACATTTCATATTCAGAACAGCATACAGTGACCAGCTAATTAAAACTAACAGCCTGAAATTAGCATAAAAATCAAGATTTAAATTTTCTACTGTTATTAGATGATGACATCAGATTCAATCAAGTATGCCTCATTCGAGGAAAATGTGCATAACCCTGGCCTGCCCATATGTAATTGTTGCAGATGTCATATTAAAACTTGTCTCATATAGGAGATGATAAATCTATAGCTATAGTTCATGGGAACAGTGGTTATTGAGTGATATTGGATGTCAATATTGTTGACCAATTATCAAACATATCTTTGATTTAAGTTAATTTGAAATACTTGTTTTAAGTCGTTATCAATTTTTTTCATGTGCATTATGTACAACATTTAGCAAATATTACTGAAATCTCAATGACATAATTGTTGTAGGTCTGGTTCGGTCAGCATGAAGTGTTATGAAGTGCCAGTTTGCCAACCTGATCACTGGTTTTTGATAGCAGACCGTCTACTCCCTTGATACCCTGAACAACTCCTACAGTGAAGAGGCATTTCCTGAACAATGGCGGTAGTGCATATAAAAATGTATCATGTTTCACAATGTTTGAAACTGTTGATATGCTGGTATGTGTAAATTATTTTTAGGTCACCACCCGTCTGTAAACTTTTAGTTATTTTCTTAAGAACCATGGAATGAATCTTTTTAAACTTGGTAAGCTTCATCCTTGGTGTCCACTTGTCCTGAAGTTTAACAGCTCAGTGGATTTTGACTACATTTGGCCTGGAGTTCGAGTATCCTTGGTCAAAGGGGACCCAATTTTGTATAAAAAGAGGTTGTGACCCTCCTGGGGGCAGAGGAGCGGGGTCCAATAGGGGGGAAATATTGATAAGTGTTTAAATTATTCTCTTTCAATATGCTGAGAGACAGAGCCTATAGTTGCAGTACATGATGTATTTAATCAGAATATGTTCCCGTGATTGTTTAAATATCCAGTTGAGGAATTCAGGCCCTCTGGGCCTATTGTTTGTCTTTTTTTTTTTTTTTTTTTTTTTTTTTTTTTTTTTTTATATCTAATGATAACTAGTGATGGGTCAATACTTGATAATATAACTCAAAATTGATCAGCTTGCCTTTTCAACTATTGATTACGGGTACAAATTCCATAATTTGATCTGTCCATTACTGAACTCAAGTGTCAAATGTAGATTGTAAGTCTGAGCTATTTATTTTGTTAAAGGCATAACAAAAAAAAACCAGGTTGGCTTCCTGTTACATGTTAAAAGTGCTTCCTTGAAATTTTACCAAAATAATAGGTAGGCATAAAAAAATAAGATGGTTTCCTGTTACTTGTCTGAACAAATATAGGAATTAGGGTTGGGTACATGTAGTTAATGTTTTTTTCTTTTTTTCACAACGCTTATGTAGGAAGTGATCCTGACTTTAACAGTGTTTCCTTGAAATTTTACAAAAAATAGAGGAGGCACAAATCATTAGGGAGGGTAACTGGAAACAAACAACATTTCTTGTTTGGCTCAATATTTATTATATGATTGATGTTATAGTTAATTATGTAAAATACTGAAGCAGGAAACCTAATGTATAGTTAACAACTCTGTCTATTGACTCAGTAATTAAGCACCAAAAAATTATAGACTTCATAATTATGCAATCATTCATCCATCAGTTTACTACTTCCAGTAAACTGACCATCGGGTATGCTTTTGAAACCAGATGCCTGTCACTTAGGTGACATTTAATACAAAGACATATTAAACACTACAATTTAACTCCTTGCTGATCAATAAAAGAATTTAATATTTTGTTTAGTTACCTAAATGGAATGTCAAGATTTATATTGATAACCCGTCATAGTTTTAACTTGTTATTTGAATTGTCCTCTTTATTCGGCGACATCCTCGAGACACAACAACAGAAGCTTTCTAAAGACATGCAAACCATGAGATGGAAACTTGCTTTGCAATTCACTACCAGTGACTGGCAGTCCTGAAACAGGTGGTTAGCTTAAGTATATTCAAAATGAGGTGTTATTATAATAATTTAGTCCTATTATCATAAGTACCATAGTGGGGTCTGTATATATACTTAAAATATATGTTTCTTCTATGAAATGATTCTGATGTATTCAAGGTATATTATGTTTTATTGTAGGTTTAGGTTTAGTATGAACCAACTTTTAGTCAAATTTCAAAAAATGAATGTGTGACCTCGCAGAGTATATATTGCTATTCTCCCACAAAAGCATATCATACAGTTACAACTATCATATCTACAGTGTCTATGTCTACATTATGACAGTATTTATTTTATTTATTTTTCTCTCCAGAATGTCCAACTTTTCTTGGCAAATCCAGACCTGCAATCAGGATGCAGTGTCCTGTAAGACACTGCAATAACTTTGTCCTTCTGGGATTCCTAATCCTTTGAATGGAGAAAACAAGACATTGCTGTATATGTGACGATGAAAATACCATATTGTTGGACATTAATTAAAAAGAGCATTGACCAATGACATGTATACCGTGGCTAGTGATTGATAATTGTTGTGATTTTTCTGATTTGGTCATACAGTCAAAATGAAGGAAAGACAAATATCATGGTTCATGAACTTCAGATACACTTTTAAGCTCCTCTGGTACAAACTTTCATAATCTTAGGGTATAGTGAAGTGTCTGTCATAAGTCTGTCTGTCAACTTTTTTCTTTAAATTACATTTTTAAATTGAAAATCACAGGGCCCTTATATTTGGTCAGCAAGTACTTGTACCTGGGATAAATACTTTTAAAGTTTCATCATGTAGATTACCTTGACCTTCTTTCAATGTCACAGGTGTCCAAAACAGTTAAATTGTTCCATCAAATATATGTACATGTATGTAGATATATGTAATGACAGCATACTTGTTGATAACTTTGTCGTAGTGATTGTTTTGTTAACTTTTATGCATATTGATATTTTTTTTATGAATTTAAATCATTGACTGATGTAAATATGTATGTTGTTATTTATCTTCATCTTTGTATGTTTACCTCACAACAGAAACGTATACGTCTCTGCTCACAAGTAACACTTTTTATTCCCAGCCCCTACTCAACGAAGTTTGCAGAGGATGAATAAATGGATTCGGTCTCGCCCTCCATTCCCATTAAGAAAAAGGTTTGGGTCCATTTCTGGGTACATCTAGGTAATAAATGCATAATGATGGCATCACTGACACAGCTATAAGGACACTGATTAATGTGTGTAGATGCTGAATTTGACTTACATTTTTGACTCCAGTGACTTCCTTCTACATTGTACATCAGTGCACATTAAGAAAAGTTGTGTAAGTCCATATCTCGGTAACAAAAACTATTATATGGTTAATACTTAAATTAATGATGCGGGTAGGGTTGCTCTACTGAATGCATACCTGCAAGATGAGGATGCTTAAGCTGACCTTCCATTAAACACTTCGGTGCCTTTCTTTTATTTTAAATATAAATGTAACAGGAAAGAGAATAGTGTGCTTCCACAGGGGATCGAACCCTTGATCTCCCGGTTCCTAGTCGGACGCTCTACCACTGAGCTAAAGGGAAATTCCCTCTAGCTCTAAGCTAGGAGGCGACCTTAATCCTAATGTACAATTGAACCCTGCCACACTCCTCCAACCTTTTAAAATGTGTTCGCCCTCGGACACCACAACCCATGTTCTAACTCCCTGTCACTACAGGAAGGGCCACAGACACCATTTGTAACAAGAAAGAGAATAGTGTGCTTCCACCGGGGATCACCAGGTTCCTAGTCGGACGCTCTACAACTGAGCTAAAGTAAAATTCGCTCTAGCTCTAAGCTAGAAGGCGACCTTAATCTTATGTACAATTGAACTCTGCCACATAAATAAAATTTAACCTTAAAAGGGAATTGCATATCTTGGTAATTGTAAATGCTGCATAGATATTAACTTTAAAAAAATGTTCAGTGTTGCAAACTAAATATATTTGTCATTATATTAGAGCAATTAAAGGTTATTTATTTGATTTGAATTATTCTGTTAGAAATTAACCATTCACAATTGTATAATTTACCACAGAATTTAGTCTGTGAATTTACTAAATTTTGACATGGACATCTGCTATGGACTTGTCTATGAAGCAGTGGATACTGATGACAGCACGTTTTTGTTGGGTTTGAAAGTTTGTATGATTTTGTTTCAATTGAACATTCTTATCAAAAACTCCTGTTTCATTGGTATGGACAAAAACAGATAATGGTTTACTCTGATTGACTCTAAAAATAACTTGTTAGGTGGAGGAAGTTGGTTCATATTCTTCTCTTAACTTTGACCTATGGTAATCTTGCCTCAAAAGCCATTTGAAACTCTTATCCAAACTTCAGCTAAAATGTATATAAGAATATGACATGGACAGTACAGGTGATAAAGAATTAATTGTAATTGGGGTGGAGGTGGGATGAGATTGTCATAGGAGGTAAGAGATTGTTAATTAAGTTACTGCAACATTTAACCTACATAGATGTATGAATACATTTTCTGATAATACAATTCCTTTTGCTTATTTTTTTCACTTTTGTTTTAAATGTGTGTATTGGAGTGGGGAAGAAAAGCTCTACGCTCCGTCAATATTAGATTACATTTAGTTTATGTGATTATTTTCTGGACTTGTGCAAGTCTTATTGTTCTTTTTGTGCAGGCCCTTAAAATGTTTCTCTCACTGTCCTAGTCTACATCAATATTGACGGCGTCATTAATATGTTCTTGAACATATATTTAATTTATGCAGTAATGAATATAAGAACCTTAAAAATACAATAGTCAAACCGTAAACAAATAACGACATTGCGTCCGTACGGTGATCCGGATGCGGTTGGGGAGCGGTCCGTGTATATATTTAAGACGATCGCAGCGCAGCTTGTCGTCATAATGAGGAAACCTAACGTATTTCAACTGCTGGCTTACTCGTTTACTAGTTGATTAGCTAGGTATTTCTGAATTAAAACTTTGTTTCGAATTTCTGTTTTTACAAAAATGACGAAAGCTTCAGATCAACCGATAGAATGTACTGAGTATATATATACATCACGTAAGTCTGGAATGAATTGAATACTACAAGCTTACACGAAATCGCGATCTGTAAAACTAGCATAGCATGGAATGAACATGCAATATATTTATAAACGAGTGCAACAACACAAATGTACACAGCATGGAAAAAGACACTTATCAACTAGGGAATTAATACAAATGAACATAGAATTAATACAAATGAACATAGAATTAGATTCAAAACCAAAGTAACTAATTATATAACTTATCAACTAGGGAAAATAATACAAATGTACATAGAATTAGATTCAAAACCAGAAGTAACTAATTACATAAAAAACTAATTATGGCGGTGATCTCTCTCTCTCTCTCTCTCTCTCTCTCTCTCTCTCTCTCTCTCTCTCTCTCTCTCTCTCTCTCTCTCTCTCTCTCTCTCTCTCTCTCTCTCTCTCTCTCTCTCTCTCTCTCTCTCTCTCTCTCTCTCTCTCTCTCTCTCTCTCTCTCTCTCTCTCTCTCTCTCTCTCTCTCTCTCTCTCTCTCTCTCTCTCTCTCTCTCTCTCTCTCTCTCTCTCTCTCTCTCTCTCTCTCTCTCTCTCTCTCTCTCTCTCTCTCTCTCTCTCTCTCTCTCTCTCTCTCTCTCTCTCTCTCTCTCTCTCTCTGATTTGTCCTTGTCTTTTTTCCATCCCCTGTCTATGAAAATGACAATCAATAATTGTTTGTGTGAAAGTGGAAGCGAGATTAGTGTGTGTGAGATGTTCAGCTATAACAAATGTAATTTGCATTGTATAAAAAAAATCTGAAAATAAAAACAAATACAAAAAAATAAAATGTGGGTCACTGGTTCCTTTTTACAATTGCTAGGTGTCAGAAGCTGCACCCCTCCTTTATATTTCAGTGCGATTCTTGGCATGAAGTACATACTTATACAATTCTCTACCAATTTATATGTATATATATATAATAAGGTTGACGACTAATCACTATTTACGTAAATAATTACGTCGGAGCAGAGACGTATAATACAGAGATTGGCAACTCGCGCATATCTCGCAAAAAAAACGCATGATTGTTTTGTTCAGGCAGTGGAATTGGGTATATGTCTCTGAAAATACAGAAGTTGTCAGGATGATGTGTACTCGCTTTATAGTATCGTGAAAAACCGAGTAAATGCTAAGCAGTCGACGTTTTCGTGTTATATAGACCTACGTAAAGCCTTTGATACGGTCGTCAGAGACTGTTTGTGGTATAAGCTTTTACAGTCTGGTATAAAAGGCGCAATTTATAATGCTGTTTTTGCACTGAACAACGGTTTACATGATGTGTACTCGTCAACAATCTGCATACTGATTGGCTGGCTGTGTCACGTGGTGTAAAACAAGGTTGTTTAGCCCCCCCGACACTCTTTGCAATCTATAATAATGACTTAATTGAAGAGCAAAATTCTTCAGAACACGATATTGACCTTGACGGTGTCAGGTTAAGTTGTCTTTGTTATGCTGACGACATTGTGTTGTTGACGTCATCAGAGGATAACCACCGGGTCATCTTGGAGCTCCCGCTGGCGACCTTCGGTAAACGTTGGAAAGACCAAGATTGTGCATTTCAGACATATGAGTATATCGGCTACCCAATATACATTCCATTGCAACGGACTTTCCCTAGAACGTACGGACCGTTATAAATACTTAGGTCTCTGGTTCGATGACTATGCTGATAAGAACTTGGCTGTGAAAGAACTTTCAAAATCTGCTAGTCGAGTCCTTGGTCTGCTTATTTCCAAGTTTTACTGTGCTGGTGGAATGACTTACGCTGTGGTTACAAAGTTGTATGAAAGCCTTGTGCAACATGTTATATTATATTGTTCTGCCATCTGGGGTCAATCTCAGCGTAAAGTAGTTAATAATGTTTTGAATCGAGCTATGAAGGTGTTCATGGGTGCGACAAAAAATACATCGAATGTTGGCGTTATTGGAGATATGGGATGGTTATCTTCCTTTAGTAAACACAGGACTGAAGTTTTTCGTCTATATTGCCGTGTTAATTCTATTGATCACGGACGTTTATTATACAAAATTCATGTTTGGTCGAAGCGGAGACATAATCCGTGGGACGCGCGAGCACTTCGGCTGAGTGAAAAGTATAATCTACGTAACATTATGGAATTCGGAGTCAAACCCACTGCCAACACTTAAAATGTCATTAAAACTAATGTAAGACAGAAGGACGAAAGTGACTGGTTCGGCCAACTTTGGAACGATTGGGGCCTTGTTAATGGAAACAAGTTCAGATATACAGGAAATACAAGAAAGATTTAAAACCAGAACACTATGTTAAACATAATATGCCTGGACCTTACCGTGGTGCTCTAACCAAGCTCAGATGTGGTAGTGCTACTTTAAGGATAGAGACTGGTCGATATGGTAGACCCCCGACTCCTTTACATGAGCGTTTTTTTTCTGCACTAACTCAGTGGAGACTGAAGTTCATTTTTTATGCGACTGTCCTTTGTACAGTGACCAAAGACTTAGTCTATTTCATCAGATGGAGAACTCTTGTGATACTTTCAAAGACTGTGATAGTAATGAAAAATTACATTTATTAATGAACAATCCAAATATCCAATTTTTTTATTAGGAAAGACTGTTTATGTAACAGAAGGAGGATGTTTTTAAATTGTATAGAAGGATTTTTCTAATCATAATTAGTTACAGCATCTCTCACTTCGTAGATACATCCTATAATTTAGGAAATTATCTTAATTATTTTTTTTCCTTTTTGTAATAGTTTATAATTTCTTAGGTATGGACTATTGAAGTAATTTTAAAGATTGATAGTGTCTCATAAGTCATTGATGACTGGATGTAAATATTGTTTTATGTTTAAATTTCTCAGATACCTGTTTTAATATATGTATTAACATGTGACACTTAGATAAAATAAATGATTGATTGATTGATTGACTAACAGACCGGTCCGTTCTACATTTGATCTAACATGGAGGACAAGATAATCAAATTTGTGTAGGCCCCGTTATATTGATATTTAAGTCCGGGGTTAGACTTTGTCCATTCAATATGACATGGGTGACGAATTTCAATTTGGGTTAAAATGTCTCCTTCAACGAGCTTATAGAAGCAGAGACGTTTATATAACATAATCTAATATTGTGAAAACCTCTGTCTACTATTTTGTTTTGTTTGTTTGATTTTGTTTAACGTCCTATTAACAGCTAAGGTCATTTAGGGACGGCCTCCCCTGTCTGCAAGATGCATGCGTGTAGTGTATTTGTGAATTTTGGGAGGCTGCGATATGTTCGTGTTTGTCTCCTTGTGATAGCGCGGAACTGATGCCGACTTTATAGTGCTACCTCACTGACACATACTGCCGAAGACACCCAGCAAGACGCCCCACCCGGTCACAGTATAGTGACAACGGGTGAACCAGTCGTCCCACTCCTAATTTGCTGAGCGTTAGGCAGGAGTAGAAACTACCATTTTTAAAGACTTTGGTATGTCTCGGCCAGGGGACAGCACCCAAAGCCTTCCTCACATGGGCGAACGCTCAACAAATGGCCAAAAGTGAGGCATTGTCAAGGGAGACATGAGGAAGTAGAAAGTTAATTAGAAAGGAGAGAAGAGATAAGGTCCCAAATTTAGTCGCCTCTTACGATCATGCAATTGGGGGCAGCAGGTACAATTCTTACGCCCTACCCACAGGGAAGCTCTGTCTACTAAGCAAAATTAAGCACTTTCTTTATCGTCTGGTTACAAATGTTTAGACCAAAAGTTTCCCGACGTCTATATTTTCTCAGTTATATTGCAGAGTACCGGAAATGTCACCTCGAGTTAATGTCGGGAGTGAGGGTTTACTGTATTGTTAATCATAGTCAAAAGATTCTAAGCATAAAGTTTTACTATGTTTCCATTATACATGAAAGTAACGCTTAATATGTTAAACAAACCATAAACATTGAAGAAACCTAAATCTCAATTGTACTCCAAAACAATCTCGGATGATACCAAGACATCACTTCCAAAAGCTGCCCACCTCTTCAAAATCCTTTAACCAGAGACATATATATAAACCATACTAGTGTATGTACTATGAATAAACCGCCCCGATGCTTATTTTTTAACAAAACAAAAAGGAACAGTATTATATATAAATGTCTCAAATATTAGAAATAAATTAAAACGATACGTAAAACAGACGCATTGCATTTCAGTCTATACGGACCCTCGTATTAATTCCAATAATGCTTGTTTGGACTTAATCCTGATATGTCGGAGTAATCATTCTCCCGAGTGTTCGTTGACATACAGCTAATTTATACGATTTCGTGGGAGAAACTATATACGCCGGCAAAGAACCCCCTGCGTCCACAGGGACTTGAGATGCTTAAATCATTTTTCGGGTGCGGTTTGAAGGAGGGTGGCATATATTACGAGAGATAAATATTGTTATTTCGATAACCACTAAAACATCTAATATTACTCTTAACACAGCGGGATAGGTCCAAACAAATCAACTGTAGTCGGGTCCCTGTGCCTGAAACAACAGGTAGTTTACCTTCGAAATAACAATAGCCGCAGGTAACAGTGATTATCTAACGTTTAACAAATAATAAAGGTAAGGCCAAGTTAAAGAAAAGACCAGATTATAGTTGTGAATAATCCACTATTATTATAAGGATAGTGAAACCAGTGCTATTTGTGCAATACACTTCAAAATGACGGTCCAGAGAAAGAAAAAAAAGAAAACACTCAGTAAACTATATCTCGAAGTGTTATGCAATTGTTTTCTTATTATACATCGGTGAAGTATCGATAATACAATGTGAAGGCTGTTTTGAAAATGTGTATGGGAACACTCATATCTGTATATGTAGCTTGAGATAAATTATTTTGACTTACTCTTAATTTTTGACTTGTATAAAATGATGGGATAACATCATTTTATACAAATCAAAATTCCTACACGTGTATTTTTGTTACAGTTTGGCCTATGATCTAACATGAAATGTATAGATTTCGTGAAGGTATGAATAGGTTTGATATATTTGGTCTCTCAACATTATTTGTATTTGAATGATTGAGTTATAAAATACAACTCTTCGTATAGCTGTCGTGCTGTAGAGTAATATGTAATGTATGCCCATGTTAATTTATGTACTGATAATCAAATGAATTGAATCTAATCGTACGGTACGGAGTAATCCGGATGGTGTTGAGCAAAAGTAGTCTGACACTGTCGTGACACTTAGGTTTTGTCTGTCATCGCGGTTTAAATACTCATTAGAAATATATGCATTGAAATAATGTGTGACTTATGTAATATAGAAAATAGAAAATTGAATTAAATCAATTGCTACAGGTAAGATATTATTGTTGTCACTGAAATTAACCGATTCGCCAGTTATATAAATATTTTTTCGTCTATAAAACCATATTCAAGAAATAATACCTCTGTAAATAACGTTAAAGTGTTACATCGTTTTGAATCGTAACTTGTCGTTGTCATTGAACGGCGTCATTTCCTGACCAGTTGATTGACTGAGTGGTTTTATGTCCGCTCCACTGACGTGAAGTCCGGTTATCCATCAGACGAATGTGACCAGTTTCTGTGCCGGATTTTTTATATTACAAATATATATATACTGTTTTACCACTTCAGTCCAAAAATACGGAAATGTATAAGAAAAGAAACGTTTATAAAATTGTTTCAACGTTTGTGTCTGCTATATTTCAAATGACTAATATATGGCATATTTCAAATATGATCAACTTACCTACCAAATTGACTATATTGTCCCTTTCTTATGTTAGGTCGACGAATGGACAACATATTACCGACAAACAGTTACACGTTTAATTTTATGTAACGCTAAGTTATAACATCTTGGTTCAATATTGAAAGTCATCTCGACCTACTCTCTTAGCCTACTGAGGTGTGAAATTTGTGAACAGGTATATAACACTATACACACATGGGTCCAATACTGACAGCAGGAGGCCCGAGATACACCTTTATACCTGTGTATGACATCAAAGGAATGTCAGCAGTTTGGCTAGGGGGTACCGGAGTTCATTTCAGGTCAGTTTCTTCATCCGACTAATAGGTAAATGTCAAACAATTACATCATAGTGATGTTAGTACGTAGATCATGTGTCTTCAAATATTCTATTTCACAACAATGTCTTCAGACACTGCCAAGAGTGTGTTTCATTATATGCAAACCACAATCGATACAACTGCATCACCCGAGAGAAGGAAAAAAAAGAGGCCCAGTGGGCCTGTACACTGTAAAATTGTGGGATTAATGTTGCACCAAAAAAGGTGGCACCACAGCTGCCTCCCTTTTCGGCGCAACTTTACACCAACATCTGAGATTACACCACAGGTGTAAACTTCCGAAATTGGTGTAAAGTTGCACCAAGAAAGGAGGCAGCTGTGGTGCCACATTTTTTGGTGCAGTTTAATCCCAGAACTAGTGTTAACTTTTAACCTTTTCTAGTGTAATCTGAATCCTTAATCTGTGTTACTTTCATCCCTCACCGGTGTAAACTTAATCCCTAACCAGTGTTACCATCATCCTTTACCAGTGATATCTTCATCCTTTACCAGTGTAACCTTCATCCTCTACCAGTGATATCTTCATCCTTTACCAGTGTAACCTTCATCCTTTACCAGTGTTACTTTCATCCTTTACCAGTGTAACCTTCATCCTTTACCAGTGTAACCTTCACCCTTTACCAGTGTTACTTTCATCCCTTACCAGTGTTACTTTCATCCTTTACCAGTGAAACCTTCATCCTTTACCAGTGTAACCTTCATCCTTTACCAGTGTTACTTTCACCCTTTACCAGTGTTACCTTCACCCTTTACCAGTGTTACCTTCATCGCTAACCAGTGTAACCTTCATCCTTTACCAGTGTAACCTTCATCGCTAACCAGTGTTACCTTCATCCTTTACCAGTGTAACCTTCATCGCTAACCAGTGAAACCTTCATCCTTTACCAGTGTAACCTTCATCGCTTACCAGTGAAACCTTCATCCTTTACCAGTGTTACCTTCATCGCTAACCAGTGAAACCTTCATCCTTTACTAGTGTAACCTTCATCCTCTACCATTTTTACTTTGCTTTTTGTTAAGCATCATTAAAGCAGGGGCAATCATTATCATTAAATAAAGGAGATGCAGTACAACACGATGCTACTTTATAGCAAATTATGTATCAGTGATTGTACACTCAATGCAGTTCGATAAGAAAGCCTGAGACCAACCAAATTTTATTTTTTGATTCTGTTATATTTATTCTACAGGCCCATTTTTTTTGCTTATAATGGAAATCAATGTGACAATTAATTCCTACCGATTGCCCTAGTTTTAAATTTACCAACAGTAAAATAACATGTCAGTGCTTAAAGTCTGTTTATAGTACTTACTCAGATGTGCGATTCATAACAAGTTTGAACAAGACAGAGAAGAGAAAAACAAAAAAACATTTTATTCGCTAGACAAAATATTAAAAATATAATTTGACAGTATTTTCTACTGAAACATCAACAAATGGTCATCAGAAACAGACTTTCAAATAAATCCAATTTTCATGTTTTTTATAGCAGTTTATCCATACCTCTCATATTTGTATCAGGTTGCCATATCAGATGCAATTCATGTATTTATTTTTGTAATTACTTCTAATTTAATAAGAGCTGATCATTTTATTGTCTTTAAAAAAAAACCAATGGAAAACAAATGGTACAATTATTTTATTCAATGAAGGATTGATTACCTATACAGTATCTTAATTTTTTTTAACAAAATGGAGGCCATATAGTTCTCATGATATAAGGGTAGTAGAAGCGTATTTTCGCCATTATTTTTTTACTGAAATAAACAAACAAAACTAAAAAAAAATGAAAATCTCTCAAAACATAACCCAGGTGCTTATCCTGGATTTTACATTAGAACCCTTTGTTACAAGAAAGGTGAGACATGATGTCTGTTTCCTTTAAAATAGTATATGATCTGTAGCAATGTCCAATAAACAGGGCATGTCATATATACTAGTAGCCATTTTATTATCAGATGAGACATATAACCTGGTGATGAAAAACACACGTTTCTTGTATCAGTAAACATTACTTTCATCGTAAACTCAGAACTC
This sequence comes from Mizuhopecten yessoensis, assembly GCF_002113885.1. NCBI lineage: Eukaryota > Metazoa > Mollusca > Bivalvia > Pectinida > Pectinidae > Mizuhopecten > Mizuhopecten yessoensis. The sequence goes on from NW_018404667.1 coordinate 1,507,129, forward strand.
TGAACATTCAATTGTTTGTGTTATCTTGGGTTCTAAAATTCTGAAAAGTTTTATCCAAACGAAAACAAGAATGTGTGACAAACAGATGAAAAGGTGAACGTGTAAATGCCTCTTCCATTTTCATGGTCATGACATAAAAATCACTATTACAATCGATGTGTATCAGGCTTGATGACTATTTTGTCTCATATTACAACACTATTATTCTTTTGGATTTACATATCAACACAAAAATAATACCATTTTTCCAATTAATGTTCCTTTATAAACCACTTAATAAAATGAATTATTGGTCGAGTTATTACTGTATATGACATAATCAACATACTATTTTCATGCTATAGACAAAGACCAATTGCAATGAAGTAAAACAGAAACAAATAAGATGTTACCCAGCTTAATATAAAACAAGAGATCCTAGAAGGATCATTAGATATTTTACTCTCTTTGCTCTCGATTTTCCTTACATGTACTTTAACTCAGTCCCATGTTGGAAATCCTAACAGGAATCTTGTTCATTAGCATAACCCTCGTAATGGTATTTGCCACTATGAAAAATGGTATTGTATAAGAATTGCATAACTATATGCAAAATGATAAAAACGGATGGATTCTCATTAGGGCAAGGGGTATTTTAACAAGGGGACCAAGCTTAAGCCTAAGGGGAACATGCATATAGACAAAATTCACTGCCAAATTCAAGATGGTTGTCTGGTGGCCATCTTGGTTTTCCTATCAGTCCCAAAAAGTAACAAGAATTAGAAGGAACCATTTGGAATTCCTCCAGGTAAAATTTGAAAAGATCAATCTTAAAAAAAAATCAATATTTTACTCTGGATGTTTCTCGAACATCTTGGTTTTCCAATCAAACTCAAAAGTTAAATACGAATAGCCAGGGACGGTGGGGAACTTTTGAATGAAACTTGAGAAAGATTTATTCTGTACTTTCTGAGATATGTGTAAACAAACTTAAACTCAAATTCAAGATGGCCTCTTGTCAGCCATCTTGGTCTTCTGATCAGTCCATAAATTTGGTATGCATTTTGAAGGACCATGGAATTTTGATGTGAAATTTGAGCAAGATCCCTTCAGTACTTTCTGAAAAACAGCACTAACAAGAATTGTTTAAGGAAGGACGGAGAGACAGACGGATGATTACTATTATAAGCTTTATGGCAATTTGTCTTAGCATAACATAACCAAGTTAATACTCTATAACCTTACAATTATATTATGCACAGGTGCACTTAAAATGTTACATGAATGTTGAATATTTTTTGCAACTTTTCTGCCATCAGGACCCCTTTATAATTAGCATGAAACAAGTGCATAGAACGACCTCAGTTTATGCAAATCATGTTATGGTAATAAGGATATCGATATATCAATACATGTAGCAAAGCATTCGCACTTCATAGCCAGTATGCTGGTTCCACTGTCACACGATGGTCTTCATATAATCGGACCAGTTCCCTAAATTGAGATCTACTGAAATCATCAGTTGATGATGCTTTTGCACTGATAGAGTCTAACTTCTTGTAGCTTTGAAGACAATATTCCAATTCCTCTGCAGTAAAGTTTATGCCAGAGCATTCCAAGTGTAGGATGTTGTTGGGTACAGAATAGGAAAATAGTTGGAAATGTGATTTGGGTAAATGAGATATCTAAATACTCCAAATTAACCAACTTGCTGACTACAGTGAAGTCCACATCATGCAAGTTCTCGCAGCATGATGGCAGTAAAGTTTCCAATTTCGTCATGTCGCACAAGAATCTCAAAGAAGAAATGGCTGTGTTTTGTAGGTCGAGCCATACAATATTTTTTGCTAAAGATAAGCCCTTTTAACAGACAACAGTCAAGCTCAGGAACAGAGTTGATCCATCCCATGCTTGGTAATTCTAAGCATGCTTTAAAACAATTTTAATGGTACATGTATCAACATTGAACTCCAAGGGGTCTGGTTGATTTTCCAAATAGTCCTCCCCTGGACAGTGACACCACAAAGACGATGTCCTGTGGATAAGTTTATGCAGTCGTTTGCAGACTGGTGCAACATGTTGGATTAAATATCCGATGTCAATTTTTCGTAAAAACAGTGTTAAAATTTCAGGAGGTAGTTGCTCCAACATCTACAAAATAGAAAAATTGAAGTTAAGTGATTTTAATCTAATGGGAATATTTATGCCATGGTACATGGGGTGTCCAGCTGGATGCATATATATGATATTCAGAATTTTTCTAACTGTATTTGGCACTTATTTATGAGACAAAGCATGGATACTGAAACTGCCTGTCAAAATCCAGTCAAGAATAAAAAAAGTAAAAAAAAAATTAAAAAAATTTTACTCAAAAAAAACAATCTGGATATTTGGAATGTGAAAGAGCTAATTATAACTAGAACACTGAAATGTCAGAAAGGGCCCCGCTATGTATCTGACCCTAGTAGTGAGATTGAAGCGAGTGTTCCATTGACAGCAAATTGTTAGTTATACTGTAAAATTATAAATTTTTGTGGGACATTAAATTTCCTTTATTTCGTAGATAACACAAATCCATGAAATTAAATCCTGACGAATACATAAATTTGGTCTGATATAGATGGGTGAAAATCAGAAATCAGCGAAATATAATATCATTGAAACAGGCTAGTATATGAAAACCATGAAATTTTAACCCAATGAAAATAACTTTTGACGCTCTCTCATGACTTGACCCAAAACGTTATTATTTGGACAATGTTGATACCAGTTTGCTTCATAATGTCATAACAAAATGATTAACAGTTAAGAGATGTAAAATTTGCTAATTAAATGATAAACTGTAATGTCACAATCCAAGATGGTTGATTAGCGGCTCTTTTGAATCCAAATGGCCCGAAAATTGAAGAAATAGAACTATAGGGTCCAAGGGAAGTCATCATCTTAAGTTTTAACAAGGGTACCGCAAAAACGGAACATAATACGCCTGTCATACATTGAATGAGTACTTGTCTGTATGGTTGTACATAAAGGACCATAACACTGTAAATTACTGTCCGATAATTGCTAGTATCAAAGTTGTCTGAGCTATCATGGCAATGAATCAAACCTCCCTATGAAGTTTGGAGTTAATCCGTTGAAAACTACTCGAGATATTGTGTGGACTCCGTTCGCGCCCACCCACCCGCAGCAGTATAAAAAGATATCCCATTTACTTCCAGCAACATTGTACAAAAGCAGGGGCCCCAATTACAAGGTCATTTTGGAATAGATATAGTTTTATGTATAAATATCACCAGTACTAAGCACAAGATATTTTATTTTTACATATTTCAATGTCTGGTTTTACCTTTCTGCTGTCTTTTCAGTTTTTCTACAAAACTGATTACTTTCGTTGGACACTTCCCTGCTGGACTCGGAATATCTAGCAAAACATGCTCGATAAAAGAAAAGGTGTTTCTACCATTTCTAGGATATTCTATATTTAGAATATAGAAGAAACCTGCAAATTTTTAAAAAGAATACTGATACAGCGTAAAACATGTAGTGTGTCACACCCTGGCACAATTTTGAAAATAGCATACTATAAAATCATGACCCCCCCCCCCCCCCCCCCCCCCCCCCCCNTTCTGGGTGCAATATATACCTGAAACAGAATTTGACTCTCAAAAATCAAGATGGTTTCCTACAATGTATATGCCACCTTTGTCTATCAAATCCATTCCATATTAGAACACGCACAACTTGGGATTACCCCTACATGTCTAAACTGGACTTGCCCAGTCTTTGATTTGGTAAGGTTCAACAGGCCCTACTTATAGGAGACCAGTGAATCTTTTTGAGAACCATCAATGGTAGTGGTAATTATATAAACACAATTGTTTAGGAAGAGAAAGATGGTCGGAAAGAAGATAAAAGTCAATATGATAATCAAGAGGATAGTGAAATTGTACAGCTGAGAGCTACCAAAAACTGTTCAATTTACTTAACCACAGTGCATGTATTAAAAATTAAAACTAAATCACACAACTTATTTATTAGATACGTACTTATTATATGTACCAAGCTCCATTAAGTTTTTTTTTTATATTTTCTCCATTTCAATTTTCGAACATTCAAATTAAATTTCTAACTAATATAATACTGTAAAATGCATCGCAAGGTTTCATTTTCTAAACAAGGAACTTAAATATTTCACAATGGTAAATTTAACAATCTTCGAAATCCAAGTTTTCAGCTCTCAATGTAATAATATCTTTATGCTTTAACTTTTGAATATATCATGATGAAGCTGAAGGCTCCACCATCTTTGGTGAGTGTTGTCTAGCACATCTAGGTACGTAACAGTCATTAAAGATATTGCAGCCTAGAAAACTTAACCATCCTACTGCTAGGATGGTTGAATTTGTCTGTGTCACAAACAGTAATGGGCTCTATATTGCCAGTTTCAATGGAATAATATATGTAATGGCATAAAATTATGCTGCATCTTTACTATAGATTTGACCACCTCCGCCTATCAGCACATCATTTGATTCCGAAGATGTAGATTACCTAATGAAAGGCCAAGAGAGCTTTTATCGCTCAACTTGATCTCTATGTACAGCAATGGTATATACGTATTGTTATGGGGTGGGGATCTCAACTGTTTCAAAGTTATGCTTCGGTAATTAAGTCCCTAGTGGACCAGACCCCAGGATCAATTATTATATCATGATTGTGTTTGTGTTTTGTTGCTCAGCGATTGTACACATGGTTATATGGTGGGGATCTCGATAATGTCAATAAACAGAAATAACTCTAGCCCCACCCCTCAGCCCCCTTGGGCGTCAGCTCCTCCATTTGTACAATTCTGAATTCCTACCACATAGGTATGCTTCTAGTCTAATTTGGTTACTTCCAATCAACAGTTAGGAGAATAAGTTGTATGTAGAATATGTTGACAGAAGGACGGACAGAAGATGCGGTATGACAAAGCTAAAAATACTTACCAATCAGCATTAACAACGCCAAACCTGTGTCAATATCCAATAAAATTTTCCTCTCACAACAGATGTAGCTTGCTGTTGGGCTCCAGAAATCGCCAACAATGGACAACATTGGACTCAGACCAGTTTCTTTAGCAATGCTGGTTTTATCTGCATGCGCCTGAAATTACAGATGTGATATATGGTGTGCAGTCCAAATATAACCTGACTATTAAGCAGATTTAGGTTTGTGATGTATTTGTAAGAACAAATATTTGCTATACTTGTACAAAAACTGGCCGCTTCCTACTGACTCGGCTAGGAAGAGTTTCTCTTTAGTTCATTCGATAGAGCGCAAGACTATAGTAAACCAGAGGTCCCGGGTTCGAATCATAGAAGAGGCATTGAAAAAATAACGACATTAATAAAAAGTTTTCTTTCAGCTATTTGTGTATGCCCTTGGCATTAGTTACGACAAATACAGTATTGTGTAAACAATTAATTTTACAAGTAAGACACATCAGTAGGCAATACCATTGATGATTGTAATTTAATGATTTTTTTATTTACTTGTACTTTGAGGAAAAGTGAAAATAATTATTTAAATAAGTTTACAGATCACTTACTGGAAATACTTTGAATAAGACTGACTCCTCCTCATTGAACAGAGCTGGCAGAGACAGTAATTGGATGTCAGATTTCCTTTTTAAGTTCCTCACCATACCAAGAACTGAATCTCTGCATGTTTTAATGTTTTTTTCATAACATTCCTTACTGACTTTTTGAACAATACGTTAGAATTCACACAAAACTTCAACTTTGTCTTGAAGAGCTGGATACATATCCATTATATCTGTGACTGGTGACAGGTGTTGATGAACTCTCTGCGATGTGCAAATGTTTTTTCCATCATTGCACTTATTTTGACCCTATCCTTCACTGTTTCTTTCATTTCGTCTTTCATTTCTCGCACAGCATCTTCAAAATCAATATTGTCTTGTACTATGGGTGCCCAGTTGGTTCCTTCTTTCAAATGGTGATACACCATTTTACAGCTGCCACTTGAGCTTGGCGATGAGGTCGGCGTGATATCACTGCTTGCGTCAACATCCGACATTTGCGCTTCACATAATGAAATGTCTGATGTAGTTGATTTGGCAACTTTCCTTTTTTTGTGTTTTACAATAGGTTCTTCACTCTTTCTCCTGTTATTCTTTAGACTGTTCCGTAAACTTTGTTTCCATCCTTCATAACCATTTCCCATTGTTTCTCGTAAATGTGGGTATGTATGTACAATATTTGATGCAACGTCCTGCAGTTGTGATGATGACGGATATAAAGTGATATTCACAACTGATTCCGTTATACACTGGATAAATTCATGTTTTAGAGACCAATTCATGCCGTTTCCTTCTTCAAGGGTGTTTTGTAATCTTTTGGAAAAAGTTGATGTTGGCAATTTGTATTCAAAAGGCCAACCGTTTGACAATGGACTTCTTGAAACACTTGAAGATGATGATGATCTATTTTTGCTCAGTTCTATCGATGATTCACTGTTTACCGATGCAGGAGAGACATTATGTACGTTACATGTCCTGCTCTGGTTTAAAAAGTCATCACAGACACTGTCTGAATCAAGCATCATAAAATCATCGAATAGTGATGCAACACTCGTACACTTAAACTTATCCAAGTTTTCAATCTTTGTGTTGTCACTTATATCAACAAATGTTTCCCAATCTTTTTCAAAGCGTTGAATAATAATGTTGGTAAAGTTATCGAGATTGAAACACGTTCGTACTTTGATCTCGAGATCATGCACTCCATCATTATCATCCAGCTGAATAATCTTGTTTGAATCTCCCAATGATACTAAAACTTTACGAGAAGACATGCCGAAACTTCGTTATAGCTCACTTACACTCGTGTAATCAAACTACACATTACCTTATGGATTATTCCTCCAACACGTTCCCCGCCCGCGGTCTGTTTCCCGGCAAAAACTACTGACGTTTTTGTAACGTATTGTCACTCGGAACTCCTCGGGTGGCTCGCTCCTCGAGTAGTGAAGTCACCCGAGATTTGCCGACTGACGTTGCGCCGGTCTGGATCAACTGTATGTTTGTGAATCGTAGGCGATTTTAAATTATGTTGGGTCAATTTTCCGGAAGTATGCTGAGATAAACATTAAGATAATGTGCAGTTCGATTACAAATAAACAATTACTAATTACAAACAGCATTTTCATCTTTTCAACAATTCAATCATCATTAGTATGATTACAAACTAGACATCATAAAATTAAAAAAGGTGATCACTTCATAACATTGCCAAATTTTACATGACAGGAGAAAACTGTCAATTTGGTGGTTAATTCATTTTTGTATTAAATTAAATACTTTATACTGAGCTTTATTTGTTCTACTGATACTTGATAAATTTGGAAACATTAATTATTTTGTCACTCAAACCCTCATGCTCCAAGAAAGGGCAGACTACATTTCATTTTTATGAATATATATCAGCCAAATCCTACCATTATTTTCCATGAGGAGACTCACTTGATATGTTTATGTAGTATTTGAAAAATAATATGCTTCACCGTGATGTCCCTTTCAATGTAAATAAAAAAAATCATTGATGAAAAAGTTTATTAATTAGAAAGATCTTGTTAGTGTTTCGAACACAGTCCAAACAAAGCTGAATGACATTCTTATATCTAAATGAAAAATCCTCATGAAAATAGAACAGCATGCTTCAAGACTACATACAGATTTTTACCTTTTCTGTATGAATCAAGTGGGGTCAAGTCAACGATTCTTTTCATTTCACAAGCTACTAGTCTACTTTTGTCGTGTAACTTGTAGGCTCTTAAATGGGAATCATATATTGAATCATAAACAGCAACTACAAATAATGTCTTATTCTGGTATGCAAACATGGATGCAACCTTGGCAATGATGGGCTCTTCTGCTTCCAGCTCAAAAATCAAGCCAACACCTGGTTTGTATATATGCCCATTAAAAACAATTCTTTCAAGCTGAGCCAAGGTATTGCTTTTAACACCATTTTCTATCAATGCTTGTACAACATTTCTATCCAGAGATTTGACATCAACTATTGTGCTCTTCAAAACTTCAGGCTTTGGTTTAAATAATTCACTTGTGTTGCCAGAAGTTAAATATGCCTGCATGTTTTGATGTCTTTTGGCTAATGTTGAGTTTATATTTTTGAAATTACCCAATCGAGAAGCCAACTGTTTGAAATATTTGTGTTTTGCCTCAAATCGCATACACCAACATGTTCGAAGAGGGCCAAACTTCAGAATCATTACTGGGTAATTATCAGAAAATGATGTTTTGCTTTCAAAGTTTCATTTGGAAAGATTTCTCTCAAAAGTTTGTGGTGATCAATTATCAAACTTTTTAGGTAAGCAGACATGGCAACTGTCAATTTAGGAGACAATGATATTTCTGTGATATCTTTCAGCAACAAAAGAATCTCCCATGCATGATCACCTTCTGGGACATTTCTTCCAATCATCAATGGTAAAAGGCGAAGGACTGTCCACATTTGTGAAGCAGTCTGGGAAAACGATGTTATCTTTGTGGGAATGGAAGGTTTGCTGAGCTTGTCATACATGCCATACTTCCATGCCTTAAAAGTGTCAATAACACCTCTTGAGGTTATGTATCCCTTGCTTTCTAATAATTTTAAAACAAGAGGAAGTTCATACCTGGCAACACCTTCTAATAAATCATGCATACAGTCAGGTGGTAAACCTGTTGTGACATGGAAATATTTGAGTTCATTCAGCTTAGAGTTATTTTTGACTCCACATTTGTTGTTTTCCTCACTTTGATTAAGCTCATCAACATGTATCTTGTAATTTTCTTCATTTCTATACTCAAAACATGTGTCATCAAATTGGTTTTGAATTTCATCATTGCGTGCCAAGCAGAATCGACATGAATATTTCACTTTAGAATGAAAACATTCCACAAACCAATCTGATGACTTCCCAAGTTGTCTGCCACAACAAACGCAACAGTACCAAATATTTTATGTTGTGTACTGGGAACTATCATTCCTTCAGTTTCCAGCTTCTTTATATCTTGAACAAGATGTTCTAAAATCTTTTCAAATCCAAATTCCTTCAGGTCTTTATTTGCACACATTATGCCTAACTGGATTGGATGAACTTCTGATATTCTATTGGGGCTCAAATTACCTAAATTAAAATAAATTGCTGCAATTTTATGAACACCTTTACTTCATCCTATTGGATTCACAACCTCAAATTCATCAAAGTACAGGATTATCTGCAAAGCATTAGGATGCTGACTGAACAAAGCATTCTTTTTGAAAAAACTTTCCATCACAAAAATCAAGTAAAGTATTGTCACCACTATTACGGCTATTCATCACTTCAGTAAGTACATCTTCCTGTTGAAGCATATGGTTTATGCTATCTAGAATTGGAATATACTGAAAGCGTCTTTCAATATGTGCTGAATTTTGTCCTAGTGACACTGTGATAGGTTTTACAATAGAAAGACTCTGTTCCCAATAAGTGTTTCTCAACTCTTTAGTTTTCAGAATGCCTAAAGAATCTTTCATGATGTTTCTTGCAAATATGTCTTCAACAGAGTTGACAATATCATTGCTGGCTCCTTTTCAAATAAGAGTGTTTTTCACATCTATTTGTGTTTGCATAAATGCAAGATCATATAAATCACCTACTTCATGGACAATATTGTCCATTGTAGACACTGGCAAGCAATTATCCTCTTGCATTTTCAGCATCATACAAGCGAGTGTGTGCAGGAAGTCCTCTTTGTGTACACTTTCAGTTTCAAGCAAGATATCATGATTTAATGAATTTTCTTCACAATTTTCAAGATTGTTATGACATTTGATTGAATTATTGGAATTAAGCTGATGTGTTACAAAACCATCCTTTAAAGTTGATAACAAGTTTCTATGTTCAGAATGGTATCTGCTTACATGTGACCGTAGGCTAGAATAAATTTGAAAAGATTTATTGCATCCTTTGAACATGCATTCTATTTTACATACATGTACATGTATCTGTTCATCATTTATATCAAAATGCCGACCCATATGAATAATTAGTTCTTTAATATCTGTCAACTCCTTTTTACACGATTTTAAATTGCAGTAAATATATTGCTCTTGATTTTGATCTGTTTCTGACACCAACGAACAAGTTACATGTGGGGTTCCCCAATGCCAATGGCCAGTTGTTGTTCGAGACAGGGCATGAGAGCGAAATATGTGGGATCTAAACGAATGGAAGTCTTTAAATGTCCTACTACAACCATCAAATCCGCACTCAACCCGGAAATTTGGATTGGCTCTGTGTCTCAAAGTTAAATGAGTAATGAAAGAATTAATTGAATCAAAGGGGGCTCTGTAAGAGCACATGGGACATGTCACGAGAAAATTTACAGACTGGGATATCGTGGACATTATTAGTAATTTCACAGTCAGGAAACCCAGAATCTAAAACAACTGATCGGGCAGGTGCATCGCATGACTCTGCAGAACATACCAATAGTATCTGGTGAACTCAAAACATCTTCTGCTTCGTAGTCTATGTGTACAGATGATGCCATTAGTATGCGCGCTTTTCAGCTTCTTGCTCACACAAACGTTTGGAGCATCTGAGTGACCGGGACTTCGGGTTCCAGCTGGAGCCCTTTCGTTTAAGCGGTCGGAACTGTTTCAGCTGAGTGTACGTAGTTGATGCAAAAATGAACATGCGAAAACAGGCCTTTTTTATTCTGATTGTCCGTTATATTCAACAACAAACCGTTAGGTTTATCCCTATTTCATAAACTTTGGTGTAACCGGTAAAACCGTTTAGATCGCAATTATAGTCTAATGGCTCATGGTATGCTGAACCAAGGGTACATTCGCGTATCCGGTTAAACGGTTGAACCTGTAAAGAAAAAGCGGGTTGGTGTAAAGTCACTCCCTTACCGTGTAAGGTAACCCTTTTACATAACGATTTGGTGTAAAGTCACTCCCTTACGGTGTAAGGTAACAATGCTACTGATTTGGTGTAAAGTCACTCCTTTACCGTGTAAAGTAACACTATTACCGGGTTGGTGTAAAGTCACTCCCTTACCGTGTAAGGTAACACTTTTACCAGTTTGGTGTAAAGTCACTCCCTTACGATGTAAGGTAACACTTTACCAGTTTGGTGTAAAGTCACTCCCTTACGGTGTAAGGTAACAATGCTACTGATTTGGTGTAAAGTCACACCTTTACCGTGTAAAGTAACACTTTTACCGGGTTGTTGTAAAGTCACTCCCTTACGGTGTAAGGTAATAATGCTACTGATTTGGTGTAAAGTCACTCCCTTACCGTGTAAAGTAACACTATTACCGGGTTGGTGTAAAGTCACTCCCTTACCGTGTAAGGTAACACTATTACCGGGTCGGTGTAAAGTCACTCCCTTACCGTGTAAGGTAACTCTTTTACATAACGATTTGGTGTAAAGTCACTCCCTTACCGTGTAAAGTAACCCTTTTGAATAACGATTTTGCATAAAGTCACTCCCTTACCGTGCAAAGTAACACTTTTAAATAACGATTTTGTATAAAGTCACTCCCTTTGTTACGGTGTAAGGCAACACTTTTACTGGGTTTGTGTAAAGTCACTCGCTTACCGTGTAAGGTAACACCTTCAAAAAACGATTTGGTTTAAGGTTTCTCCCTGCGGTGTAAGGTAACACTTTTCAATACTGAATTGGTGTAAAGTCACTCCTTTTCGGTGTAAGGTAACTCTATTAAATACTTATTTGGTGTAAAGTCAATCCCTTGCGGTGTTAGGTAACACTTTAAAAAACCGATTTGGTGTAAAGTTTCTCACTGACGGTGTAAGGTATCACTTTAAAAACTGGGTTGGTGTAAAGTCACTCCCTTACGGTGTAAGGCAACTCTATTAAATACTTATTTGGTGTAAAGTTACTCCCTTACAGTGTAAAGTAACACTTTAAATACTAATTTAGTGTAAACTCACTTCCATTCATTGTAAGGTAACACATTTACACCAATTTTGTATTCAAGTTACACCTAATGTGGGTATACTTTAAACATTTCTATGCTGTGATTAACTTAACACCATAAGTGGTGTTATCATTTATTTTACACTGGTAACAGAGTAAAATTACACGTCAAAACACCAATATTAGGTAAAGTTAACACTAAAATTTTACAGTGTATCGCTCACCTGGATACCAAAGCAATCATGGCAAAATATTCTCCGAATGAGATCAAGGGAATATGCCAGACCCCAAGGCTAATCCTTGTAGAATATCTGTATTAGATTCTTCATGCCCAGCAATTCTATGTATGGTTATGGGTTGGGCTGTTTCCAACCTTTGACTCAGAAACTAGGTCCCTTGGGTTGTGGCCAGACCCCAGGATCAATTCCAATATCTTGACTGCATTTGTCTCTTTTTGCCCAGCATTTGTATATATAGTTTTGGAGTGGGGATCTCAACCATTTCAAAGATATGACCCAGGGGTTAATTCTGCAAGGGTGGGGCAGACCCTGGGGTCAATTCTAATATCATGACTGCATTCGTCTTTTTATGCCCAACAATTGTATATATAGTTTTGGGGTGGGGATCTAAACCATTTCGAAGTTATGACCCAGGGGTTAAGTCTCCAAGGGTTGGGCAGTCCCCAAGGCCATCCTGATTTAATGCTTAGAATTCTTTGACTATGATTAACAATACTGTAAACCCTCACTCCCGACATTACATATAACTCGATATGACATTTCCTGTTGTCTTCAATATTAGTGAGACGATAAAGAAAGTGATTATCTTGTTTTGTAGACAGAGGTTTTTTACAATATTAGATTCTCTTATATAAACGTGTTTGCTTCTAAGCTCGTTGAAAGGGGCATTTTAATCCAAAATGAAATTCGTCATCCACGTCATATTGACTGGACAAAGTCTAATCACGGACTTATATATAGCAATCTAATTCCGTGGTCTGACGAACGGGACCTACATTCCGATGTTTTCAATATTCAATTAAAAGATCAAAAGCATAACGGACCGCTCTGTAAGTTGTGGCGATTGTTTATAATGCCCGAATGCGATGTACACAAGAGTACTACATTGTATGATCTTTGTCGCATACATAATTTACAGCAATGACAGTTGCATTTTTATACTTGTAAGATACAATAAAACGTGTTTAAATGTGTATTATATGGTAAACTAGTATTTGGACAAAATGACCCAGAACCGCTCGAATACCACACAAAATATCACATCCATACCCGAGGCACGTGTCAACGGTGGGGCTGTTGATTTGTGTACTGGACACGTCGATTAATCCGATAGACACCAGTGTGTTCCATTCAATGAATACAACATAACAGATATACTCTACTTTAAAACAAGTACAATCTACATACAAAAGATTACATACAATAAATGATTTCCAATCCTGTCCAGGACTTCCCACACAACTGCTAATCTGGTGCGGAGTCACCATTCCAGATTTCCATATATTTTTTTTTACATATTTTGACTGAATGCGTTAAGTTAACCTAAAATAGTATCTACTAATATTCCTCACGTTCATTGTTTTCTTACGTTGTCGAAAAGTAGTATCTACTAATATTCCTCACGTTCATTGTTTTCTTACGTTATCGATGACGAATTCGAATGATACTTCGGTATACTCAGAGACATATCAAGTATATACGTCTCTAATATTCTCTATCTCTTTTCTATACCTCAGCGGATTTAATCATTGTTATCATATTATACTTTTAGAAATTTATAAACTGATCAGAAAAAAAAACATATTTCTTTCGAGTAGTATATTAATTTATAAAGAAAGTTCAGGTGTTGTATTAATGCAATCGTGGCTTAAAAAATCATGAACTTCTTTTATAAACGACTCTCTTAAGTGACCTGAGTCTATTGCGGGCCAATGAGATCACAGGTACGAAAGCCTATCATGATTCACTGACATTATTAGTTGATCAATTAGTGTATAATACTGACTTACTCTTCAATACATTTTGTCGTTTTCTATTGGCGAATCTTAGATACTTTGCCAAATTAGCTATTTATTATTTTTATTTTCTGTTGAAAACAACTTAGTCAATTTGTGCATACTAATGTGTCGGATAAAGTAAGGATTGCTAAAGGACCTGCGTAAATCGGCAAAAATGGACATTTTATAACAAAAAGGACTTCATCTTCTATATCATTTCAGACACACACAAAAACACCAAACTCTATTTCTGTTTTCTTACCCTGGTATTTACCAATTTCTATACCATTTACAAGACTCGAGCGACTTGTCAAGAATAGAAACGTCAATCTAGTCAAGCTTTTTACTTGACAATAAAGCAACATACAAAATGAATTTTGTCAACTACAGTTTAACCTTTCTAAACCGGTCCCTGTCTAATTTGGATCCCTGTTTAAACCGGCTTTAATTAATGGTCCCGGAATAATCCCTATATAATCATAAAAACCAAACCCTGTATAAACCGGACCCTGTCCATTCCGAAAACCGGCGTTCCATGTAAAAACATCCTGTTTATTCCGGTCCTTAAATTTCTCTCGGCCGGCTACAATCTAAAGCATTACTAAACTTTGTGAGACTTGAACGGACATGTTCTCCCTTTGCAATATTCTTAGAAGAGGTGTGTGCTTAATTCCTTGGATTGCATACAGAATAAAAACGTTTCAAGTTAAACGACTGGGAGTGGAGAAACACGGGTTGCTGCTCATTTTGAGTATTAATTATTGTACCGGTGCATTTTTTTGTCAATTCTAATCGTATATCTATATATTATAAAGAATGGGGTCGGTGCGCCAGTGACGTATATATTATATTACATTAATTTGATCAATTAAGATCAATGTTTTTTTTCAATCAATTGTTTTGTGATGTATATAGGTGTTCATCAAATTTTCTAAAGATCAATTTAATAACAAAAACTGTATTAGTTACCGTTTTTTGTCAACACGTCAGACCAGATACGTATACCTCTCTGATCAGACACTTTGTTTAAAACAGTATTGTTTTAAAAAATAAACATCGGGCGGTTAAAACAGAGGCGTGTAAAACCAGTATATACGCAGTACACACACTATAGTATAGTACATGTATATATGTCTCTGGTTAAAGGATTTTAAAAGGGGATGGCCGGGGTAGTTTTTGGAAGTGATCTCTTCTGTGTTGTAGTCCTTACACCAAAGGTACGAACCGTGTTTCCGTATTCCTGGATGTCATTAGCAACGTAATTTCGTACACTGCACTAACAAACAAACCTGGCTTCTGCCGTGAATACATCCGGAATATGTCGTTTATGGATTCTTCTTACATGACCAATAGATCCACAAGAAATGGTCTCGGATTGATGTTACCTGCTATTATAAGTAAAACCCAAAACTCTCCGAATGTGCATAATAAAGGAGTTTTGAAAGAGGATGCTACATATCGTTATAACATCGTTAATGGAACGAAAAGTACATACCAGAGAACCTCTAAACCGGAAACATTTTTAAGGAATGGAACAGAGGATTTCCGAAAAACACATTTTATGACTGTTCAAGGAAATGGTCGTCTTGGTAACCAGATGTTTCAGTTTGCGGCATTATTAGGTGTGAGCGCTTTGCATAACTACGCACCGTTTGTGGCTCCCCATCACAAACCTATGCAGATTTTTTACCTTGCGCAGGCGCGTGTGATTACTATGGTAAATGCACACCGACACAGAGAGGAGCGCGCAGGCGCATTCGACCCCCGAATAAAAAACTTATCACATTCGAAAAATTGGACGATACAGGGATATTTTCAGTCCTGGAAATACTTTGATCATGTAGCCAAAGATGTTCGGAACGTCTTCCGATTTAAGGCCGATCTTTATCAAAAAGCTTTCACAAAATTAAAGGCTTTGAATGCTTCCGTCACTGTTGGAGTTCACATCCGTCGCGGTGATATGAACAGTAAACGGGGACTGTCCCGGGGATATAATGTGGAAGAAGAGTCATTCATTAAAAAAGCTCTTTCTTACTTCCGGTTTAAATTTAAAAATCCAGTTTTTGTTTTGATTGGTGATGATGCAACCTGGATGAGGTTGAAGGTAAATTATGCCGATGTTAAAATTGCCCCTTCCGGAAATGCTGGTGCAGACCGGTACGTATGGTTGGTGGGGCGCCTTTTTAGCGGGGGGAGAGACTGTGTACTTCCGGGATTATCCTAAACCGGGATCCTGGCTGGATAAACAATACAAAAGGGAAGATTATTATCCGCCAAAATGGATTGGGATGAGCTGACGTCATACAAGCTGTATTAAAGACCGTTGTCTCGTTTATCTTCTCGTTATAGTTTTCTTTTCAAACGACATGTAGTTTGTGAAAAGATTCTGGTGGCACAACCAATAATTGACCAACACTTACTATTCGTGCTACATGAATCGTTTCACAAACCATACTTACCAATCTGAAGAAAATGTTAAGAACGAGAGGCCCAGAGGCTCTGTATCGCTCACCTGAATATTTAAGCAATCATGGCAAAATATTTCCCAAAAAAGTTAATACTGATTTCAAAATGACGCAAGATAAACGTAAGGTTGGCAAGTTGAGGAATTACAATACAACACAAGCTATAATGAATTTGTAAGACCGACATAACAATTAGGGGCGCCCAGGGCCCAGTTGTTCAAAAGGTGATTAGCTTAATTATTGTTTAACGACATTTTTCAATCTGTAATAATTTGGTCACTATACAAAGTAAATCCTATAGGTTTTGCATGCAATTTACTCTGATGTGATATTAGCTGTCTTGAAAATTTTAACTCGGTGAATGGTTATATTTTAAAGATACACAAAAATAAAATTTGCGCTTATCAGTGATTATGCTAATCACCGTTTGAAAAACTGGGCCCAGGACAAGTTCGGCCAATTTTATTAAAGTCCGATCTGGGAAGTATGGCAGCACGTTCGTTTTTTGGAAAAAAATAACCTTTTCTGTCGGATGATCGGATGGCTAAATGAGCCCCGCCGTGGGGAAAGTTCGGACAGATATTCCGGGTAAGATCGACACCCTTAATTATGACGTCATAAAGCATACAAGGGCAGATTTTCCCGCCAATATTACGGCTTTTTATATGTTGCATGGGCAGGGCTTACCCCGGTATCATGGGCCGAACTTGTCCGGGCCTAATATTGAGATTTCATTAAATTCTTAAAGTACGGCAATATGATAATAAGTGCTTGGCTTGGCTTTCATGTAAATTATCTGACCGTAAACAAGTAATTATTCCATTTAAAAGTAACTTTCTCATGTTTAGTAATTTTATATGAGAGTTTTCCTTACCATTTTTCGTGTGGCTGCCAAGCCAACTATAAAAAGCTATGTTCCTTAAAGTTGTAAATATTAGCTCAAAAACAAAAATATGAGGGGTGGCCGAACTTGCCCCGGTCTCCCGTATGTATATTGTTTGTATCATATATAATTGGTAAACATATATTCATGTTTTTGCGTCAAAGACCATTTTCTTCCAGTCAAAGCTCAAGTAGGTATTTGTTCTTTTACGTAACTTCTATGTTGGGCCAGGTGCACAGTGGATAGCGCGCTCGTCTTAACCAATATGGTCGGATTCGATCCCGGTCACCTGCCCGACTACGCGGGGTTTCTCCTGATATTTCGGCTTCCTTCTAAATTAGGAATTAAACCCTCTGTGTGCTTCCCTCAGGACATAAAAGAGTGATTGAGACGAGTTTGGAAAACAACCTGTTTGGCAATCGCTATAGTGATTTTTTTTTTTTAGATTTTTGACGATTAATCTAAGTAAATGTATAAAATATTAGATATAAACAAAATAAAAATAAATTAGAGAACATTTTCATACTTTGATGTGACTGAGATTGTCGTTATATCGAAATAATGTCTCAATTCCTGTTCCATCCTGAAACGCCGGGTTGAATTTATTTCAGTTGTGTTACAGTCAACGAGGTTTGACAGGTAAGGATACCAAATAAAAATAAAACAGTTTCTGTCTGTAACTATAGTCATAAATCGGCACGTGTTGTGAAAAAGTAATAAGTTGCTGAAAAAGGCATTTGTTGATTTCGACATAAATGTATAATTTATTGTTTCTTTTATGAGTAGTGATGCATAAATAAATTGTGTTAAGACTTTAACAAGACTTTTATAAATGTTAATTATTTCGTTCATATTCTCAACAAATGGAAATCAAAAGCTGATGAAATTTGAGACGATGAAAAAATCAATGTACACGTAGACCTATCAGCTTAATGCTGGCTCTTTTTGAAGATAAATCAATGTACAAGGGGACCTATCACCTTAATGCTGGCTCTTTTTGAAGATAAATCAATGTACAAGGAGACCTATCAGCTTAATGCTGGCTCTTTTTGAAGATAAATCAATGTTCACGGAGACCTATCAGCTTAATGCTGGCTCTTTTTGAAGATAAATCTATGTTCACGGAGACCTATCAGCTTAATGCTGGCTCTTTTTGAAGATAAATCAATGTACACGGAGACCTATCAGCTTAATGCTGGCTCTTTTTGAAGATAAATCAATGTACACGGAGACCTATCAGCTTAATGCTGGCTCTTTTTGAAGATAAATCAATGTACACGGAGACCTATCAGCTTAATGCTGGCTCTTTTTGAAGATAAATCAATGTACACGGAGACCTATCAGCTTAATGCTGGCTCTTTTTGAAGATAAATCAATGTACACGGAGACCTATCAGCTTAATGCTGGCTCTTTTTGAAGATAAATCAATGTACACGGAGACCTATCAGCTTAATGCTGGCTCTTTTTGAAGATAAATCAATGTACACGGAGACCTATCAGCTTAATGCTGGCTCTTTTTGAAGATAAATCAATGTACACGGAGACCTATCAGCTTAATGCTGGCTCTTTTTGAAGATAAATCAATGTACACGGAGACCTATCAGCTTAATGCTGGCTCTTTTTGAAGATAAATCAATGTACACGGAGACCTATCAGCTTAATGCTGGCTCTTTTTGAAGATAAATCAATGTACACGGAGACCTATCAGCTTAATGCTGGCTCTTTTTGAAGATAAATCAATGTACACGGAGACCTATCAGCTTAATGCTGGCTCTTTTTGAAGATAAATCAATGTACACGGAGACCTATCAGCTTAATGCTGGCTCTTTTTGAAGATAAATCAATGTACACGGAGACCTATCAGCTTAATGCTGGCTCTTTTTGAAGATAAATCAATGTACACGGAGACCTATCAGCTTAATGCTGGCTCTTTTTGAAGATAAATCAATGTACACGGAGACCTATCAGCTTAATGCTGGCTCTTTTTGAAGATAAATCAATGTACACGGAGACCTATCAGCTTAATGCTGGCTCTTTTTGAAGATAAATCAATGTACACGGAGACCTATCAGCTTAATGCTGGCTCTTTTTGAAGATAAATCAATGTACACGGAGACCTATCAGCTTAATGCTGGCTCTTTTTGAAGATAAATCAATGTACACGGAGACCTATCAGCTTAATGCTGGCTCTTTTTGAAGATAAATCAATGTACACGGAGACCTATCAGCTTAATGCTGGCTCTTTTTGAAGATAAATCAATGTACACGTAGACCTATCAGCTTAATGCTGGCTCTTTTTGAAGATAAATCAATGTACACGGAGACCTATCAGCTTAATGCTGGCTCTTTTTGAAGATAAATCAATGTACACGTAGACCTATTAGCTTAATGCTGGCTCTTTTTGAAGATAAATCAATGTACACGTAGACCTATTAGCTTAAGGCTGGCTCTGTTTGAAGATACGTCAAAGTACACGTAGACCTATAAGCGTATGTACCGTAATGGGCTGTAATTTAGGTAATTAATTGATAAAGAATTAAACCATCTAATAACATGTAAGCTAGTGGGTATATATAGAGAGCAGCACTTTGGTCAAAAGCACATTTGAGGTAACACCGTGCATTGATTGACAGGGGACTGTGGAATTGTAGATAATGCTTTAGTGTTATCCATCTAGAGGCGACCAGGTCAGTCATGGATGACATAGAGATAGGACCGGGAGAATGTGAACTCCCCAAAACAGACATGTGTACAGTTAGCTTAGAAGATATATTAAATTGCTGCACGTACCTCATTATTATGTACATAGGCTGTGCCTTTTCACCAATAGTTAATGTTGTATAGGTTGATTTGAGGTGGTGATCTTAACCTTTTCGAAGTTATAACCCACGGGTTAAGTAGCCAAGGGTAAAACAGATCCCAGAGCAATCCTGGAAGCAATGTTGCATTGAGGAAAATGGTTGGTGGATTATGTACATAGGTGGTGTCTATTCACCAGTACTTGGGGGGATTTTATAGGGGTAAGACGTCTAGAGTGAGAGTTGGAAGTTGATGTTCGGCAATATGAGCCTATGGAGAAGACGTCTATAGTAGGGATGGACCGGAGGGGCCAAAGATGAAACCGTATACAACACTTAGTGAAGGTTAAAACTATGACGCTATATAATCTATGTTCCAGTAAATTTGCTGTCGTGTTCAAGCACTATATTAAAAAGGACATTTACACAATGTAAGAGAGATCTTGCTAAGAGAGCCTTGGTTATGGCCTCTGAATGACGCGATCACAATAAGTAGTAGTTATACACACAATAAGTCCACACTTGTTGTTCGATGTGCTGTGTGATACACACAACGAAGTTGTTCAAGCACTTGATATAAAGTATTTGGATAGACCAATGACGAAGGAAATTGAAAGTGAAAATGATAATTTCCGGTAACATAGTCAAGTTCAGCCCTCGTGAGGCAATGCTATATGATGTGAGTGTATATATTGTTAACCAGCAATCGTATCTATATTAGATGAATTGACACGCAAACAACATCTAACTCGTACTGAATTGTCAAACTAGACCTACTTCCTATACTTTAAAACTCCATCTACAGGAAATACAAAAGCAGATAAAATTAACAATGAAGTGTGTGGTGCTGATGTTGATAGTTTTACTACAAGTTGATGCTTCTTACCAACAAAATATCCTTCCCGAACACAAAAGGAGACACTGTAATGCTCTACAGACCTCGGATATCATGTAGCATGCATTACCTGCGATACGCCGCATCCTTGAGACAGAAGCCGAAAAAAAAGACGTCTCCTTGAGGCAGAAGCCGAAAAAAACAGACGTCTGCATGAAGAGAACGTTTCTACTTTAAGAGGTAATATCATATCTTCAATTGTTTAAGAGTTGTAATTATAAAAAATATCACACTGTGTTTTCAGGTTTTTTTTTTAACACATTTCTCTCATCGCTAACCCGTGTAATAAATCCAGACGTGAACAAAATACCAGATCCTTGGTCTTGGACAAATGTAAATAAAAAGATTTTCGCAGAGGAATTCCATGAAATTTAAAACTATATAGAAAGATATTGTAATACAATCTAGAGCGTCGGCTTCTCAATATGCACATTTACGCGTAACTGATGTTTTATCCTCACAATCTTTTGTTTTATAATCCCAAAATGGTAGGTTTATGACAAACTAGCTAGGCGGAACACTTTTTCCATTTAAGGACGTCAAATGGCGTGAGCAGACGAATTTCATTCAGAAAATGCATTCCTCAGCAGGACATGGTTCTCATGTCGTTCTCAAACTTATTTTCTTACTTGCAACCCATTATAACAAATAAGCCTTACTACCGGTAGGCGATACCTCGTCGATACTCATTTTTTTGTATTTAATGCTTCAATGTATCGTAGACGTTTAACCAAACTTTGCCATTGAAATCACGTGTTTTATCGCTTTTTTCTCTGCCTTCTTATCGCAGATGTGATCTTGTTGAGATGTGATCCTGGATGGTTATACAATGCTAATCATTGTTACCTGTTTTCTCAGTCACGCAAAACATGGCAAGAGGCAATAGTAAGTCTATAATTTTACTTCACAATTGTTCATAATGCGAATAAATTTATTTTCTGGCAAAATCACAAAGGTTTCCCCTCTCCCGAAGCATTGGAAATAATTTGGGTTACCGATTAGTTAGTAACACACTTGACGTAATTTCATTGGTCAATCTTCTTATCTTGACGTCAAGTGATGATACTGATAATTTGCATTGCTATACACTTTCTTATTTTATTCAGATAATTCCAGGATGGACGAAACAGATGCATTGTCCATTGAAAATGTAATTTCATTTTAGCATTCTGTGACAATAACTAAAAATTATCAATTCAAGTAAGTGTATTTTTCTTACGTACATCTGCCATATGATGTATTTTTTTTAACTTTCACACTATTGAAAAAAATGCCAGAAATATGCTTGACACTAGCAGCTGTATATTGCGTTATCTGAAACTTTACATCTCTAAAATTCCAGGGGTAAAGCTCACTTACATTCTCTGCACTAACTTAAGTGAGCATAACCCATGAAATTTCGAGGATGTTAACTGAAATGACAAGTTTTGTTCTAGGAAAAATGCCAGGACATGAATGCCTACCTAGCAAACATTCAAAGTGATGAAGAAAATCGATTTGTCAAGATGGAATTGAGCAGACTCCATGAAGGTCCCTGAAATAAGCATGCTGTAGACGTGTACATTTTAGCGGTAGTCTTATTTTAGCGCATTTTGCTCTATAAATATTGCATTAAATCCTGATTGTGTCAATTCAAAACGCAAAGCCTCAAAATTTAGGAAATTTGAAAACCCCTCGGATGGAATTTCCCTATCCTACACCCCTTGACATGCAGGAGTCTTTTAACGGTACATTCGGAAGTTCTGCTGGTTGGTTTCTTAGTTCCCGAGGTTTGCCGTAACCTCGATGTGGCACTGTTCGTGATTACACATTTTACTTTTTATTGATTGGAAATCAAACTGTGCGTCCATCATTTTTGTATTGCCAAAATTTCAGTCCCTAGCATCACCTATGAGTCTCAAAAGAACGAACCAGCGATATGGTGTAGTTTAATTTGTATATGGCATACTATATATGAGACAAATTGAAGAGGTGTTATCACGTTTGTGTCATTCGTTCATCTTTCATTATCAAACGTAAACAACTTGATTGGCATATTTTGGGAAGACTGTACGTTTTCTATTTTCTATTTTTAGAAAACCCAGAACGTTATAATTATTTCCTTGGAGGAAATCTAAGCAATACAGAGGAACGTAAATGGATCTGGAGAAGGACTGATGAGCAATTTGGATATACTGACTGGGCGCCAAACGAACCCAACAATTACAAGAGTAATGGTGAAGTGTCTGACGCTGTTCGGAGAGAGAGCCTTTCAATAGAATGATGATAGATGCAACGAAACTTTCTTTTCTATCTGCAAAAAAAGGTATTTTTTTTCAAGATTATTGTTCCTATGCAGGGAAAAGTCTACATAATTCCTCTGTAGTTTGTCGTACAAACATACATTGTATGTGTTACCTCCCCTTGAATTCGATTTGGATATATTTTATCAAGACAGAGCTAGAATACTTCCGATAACCAGTAGATCAGTTTGTTCGAACGACAAAATATGAATTAAAAACTAATGTTCAAATCATGGTCCATCTTTAATAATCCAAGAGTTACGCTCACTTTCGTTATCTGTATCCCTGGAATATTTCGTAGCGAAATTGAAGACACGTGCTCATTTTATCGTACATTTAATTAAACAGTAACATGTACTTTATTAAGGGTACACTCAAGTTAATAATAACGCCCTGTCTAGCTAGGATAAGCCTCTCTAAAGCGTTTTACAGTACATAGATATACACCTCATACAATCAATACAATTAGCATATACATTAATCAATATTGAGAAATTCGCAGAAGCTGCCTTTTCAAGCGCTAACTACTGGTATGCCACCTGGGTAATATCTTTCTATACACCTCATACAATCAATACAATTAGCATATAAATTAATCAATATTAAGAAATTCGCAGCTGCTTCCTTTTCAAGCGCTAACTACTGGTATGCCACCTGGGTAATATCTTTCTATGTTTGTATACCTTTGTTTTCCTGAAGCGAATCATTGTAAATAAAGCCTGATATTATTTTTTGTAGTTTTACGTACAATATTATTGTGTGCGGCGTAGGTTTTATAGATTTGGTACTTTAAAAGTACTTTTTCGCGCTTTTTGCGTTATCAGTATTGCGCAAATTATGATTGCACTTAGTAATGTAGTCTTTGTATTGCAAATAGTGTAGGTGTGCACCGCTTCTTCAATGCGCTTATGCATAAAAATACGATACATCGCTAAAATGTCATCGCGATTCAAGCAGGACGTAAGCAGTATATAGAGTACATAATTTGCTATACAATGTGCAGAAAAAAAATATGCATATATATTGGTATTGATTAATACTTGTATCGAATCTAAAAGTACCACTTTTGTTTTTAGGGTCGAACACGAAGTGTTTCCTTGAAGATGAAGATGAACAATACCTACCAGGACAGGGATGATATTCAGACGTCACACGTGACAAGTTATCACTGATAATTTGATTTCGGGTTTTAGAACATGATATGATTGACTGTTGAAATACTTACACATATTATATATTGCATGTTACATGTATAGTAACTAAAGTGTGTTTATCCCCTAGAGGCGATGTCGTGGAAGATCTCCACTGATTTGAATCAAACTTCATATAGTGGTCACGCATGACAATATCACGAACGTGTTTATGTTTCCTTGTACAAAGGTAAAGTTTAAGGTCGCAATTACACATAATGAACAAACGTTCCTAAACTTATTTTGAGCATAAGCACGATGCTCGCGCATGTAATGACACCTCCCTGATATTCCCAGAGTTACGCTTGCTTTCGATCTATGCACCCCTAGAATAAGTGATAGCAGAATTGAAGGCACGCGGCTAGTTATCTGATTGGCATCAGGTGAAAAAGAAATCAGACCAATCGCATGCTGATGCGTGTCCTCTGAAGATTACAAGGGAGTGACATCCGACTTCAAAGCCAGTCAATTATTCCGATTAGCGGCCGCGATATTCGTTTAGTGTATATGACAGGATCAACTAGGCATCTTGTCTAATCCTTAAGGAGGCGCACACTGAGCCTTCGATTTTGCTATGACATATTCCATGGGTGCAGAGAGAATAAGTGAGCGTAGCCCTTAGAGCATTGATGATGGGTGTGCTGCAGTCCCTTCCAAACATTTTGAAAAACGATAAGGAGAGGGATTGAAAAAACAATGCTCTGTCTGTAAGTCTGCAGCATAGAAGACCAGGTTTCGACATCGCCAATAGCAGTTGTCTTCGAAACGGAAAATAAATATAAGGGGACGTTATGGTAAATACAAACATGGCGTTATTTAGTGTTTTGTCGGCAATGGGACAGGAATCCTGCAGGAATTGTTAGTTGAGAGAAAGTTACAAGCTGAAGTGCCCAACACTCCGTGTCATCATACAACTACATTAAATACTGTTTTTGTTCCTCTTATCATTGAAGGATCAAACGAAGGTTTGTACGTAATTGATGTAGCTACTTCCTTTACTTCATCTTGATAAATATTTCAAAATTTAACAATTAGTTTATTCATTTTTCTACTCATTAACCCTATCGTTCAAATTTGCAAGAATGAATACAGTTAATGTGCGGTTGACTTGAAGATATTTATTAATTTCTAGCGATGATTCATTTAACCTAAGACATTAAGATAATTAAAACAATCAATAAAAACTTCCTATAAACACGCAATGCATTTGTTTTTGAACATCGCGAGCGTTCCTCCCTTCATTGCTGGTGGCAGTTTTACCGAAAGTTTATTAAAACCCACAGAACGTGTAAAACAACTCTGAACACCTTAATTTTGGTCCAGATATAGTTGTAACAAACATTCACCAGTTTACGATTTGGTAACGATTTTACTGTCCAACGAGTTACCATCTTTCTAATAAACCATTCTTACAATTGTCTTGCACTTACTCTGTGAAAATAAAGTATTTTATAAAATATCAGTACATATATACATGTGTGGATGCACGTGAAAAAGGCATACCATGCGCGATAACCTCTGAATACACGTACCTTAACAGGTATATATGCCATGCGCGATAACCTCTGGTTACATGTACCTTGACAGGTTTATGTACCATGTGCAAGCAGGCTGTGGAATGATGTCCCTTGTCCACATGATTGCGAGAAACTTGTATCCATAAAAGAGTAAAACATTGTTTTATATTTTGATTTATTTTATTGTCGATATGTTTTGACATAAGCTTTACTTGTTTGTATTTGACCATATATTTATAAAAAAAATACAAAAAATTATAGTTCAGAATACCAGGAAAGTTTTATTTTATAACACTAGGCATGCGCAATACTTTGCTCATCTCTTCCAGCTTATATGTCATTGGGATAATTTTGATTTAATTCCATTTTACGTACGTGAAGGGAGACAACTGTTTTAATGAAAAATTGTATCCCTCTGCAAAAAGTTCCGAATTTTTTCAAGGAAGACAACTCCCATCGAAATCAAAATTATTGTAAAATGAAAATTAAATGAAAGGAATAACAAGTAGTGTATGTTTTGGTAGTTTTCATCCGTTTTACAAGAAACTATATATTACGTTTGTTTTTAACTTGTAGATAATCACGTTTATGATTACAATTTCAAAGAGAAAAATACTATTTGTATAACTTTTTAACATATTTGTGAAAAAAAACATTTGTTTGGTATATTAACAGTACTTTTTTTTATTATTTGTTGGTATAGTTCCAAACAATGTCACACACACACACAACCATAAAAAAATGATAAATATGTAAAAATTGACAAAAATCTTTTTTTTTCATATTTTCCCCCTAAAAATCATCTATGTATTAGATTGCTTAGACTTTTTTTAAAACACCTCTACATAGTTAAATAAGTATTATGTTAATGTATCAACGAAATTTGCCGTTTAATTGCTGAAGGGTAGAGTCTCCCTAAAAGAACTATTGAGAAGCGAACCCCTGTTCATTTTTTATTGACATAGGGGAAGCAACTCTTACGACCTTACAACTTGACAATTTTGAGGAAACTAACCAATTTCGGCCCTTCGGATATCCGTATGGAAAAACACGTGCTGCTATTGTTTTGAGAGTACTGTGTTGTGGTCAATTTGTTCACTTATGCGATTGGAAATTTGAAGGACATATCATGGTACATTATCATCCCTGTTGCCTCTTTCAGAAGTTTTACTTTCCTTAATCGAAGTTTTTCGACATATAAAAATTGTTTGTTTCTGATATTTTTTCGAAGAAAGAAAAGGTATTGAACTGATTTTGAGATACGAAAAAGAAGTAAATATTTGATTTTTTTTGCTTTAATCTTATTGAAATTATTAAGATAATAATTAAGGTTAAACTTATCTTATACCTATAGTGTAATATAAAGTAATCAATCAATCTGCCGTACCAATGCTTCGACCATAATTATGCATTATTTCTCATGCTATGAGTACAGAAAACAATTCCATAACTTTATGAAAACATGAAAGAGATGAAATATAGAATCTACAGTGAATTTAATTAAAAAATATAACAAAATTTTAAAAAGAATATGAACCTAGGATCCTCGATCACTATATTGCCTTTCTGTTGATACTCCTTATGAACAATGAATGTCTGGAGACTGACAAGAGACAATGTTTTCCTGGCGTTCCTGTCCAGGATTGAATAATCCTTAAATGTGCAACCAAATGCTTTAGTGGTACATTGTATCTGTCGGTGAAATATGTCTGTCCAGCCGTGGAGAGAAGGTTAATTCTCGCTTTGTTAACAGTTACCTTCTTCCGAATACAAGTACTGGCATTTATTCTGAATCAATAGTATCATCCAACCAACATCGTAATTATCGTTATAAACGAGTAATTTAGTTTGAAGTTTTACCTACTATATCCCACTATGTTTACTCCTTGCTGAAAGGCCCGGATATTTCGATAGTTCGGTCGTAGTTATTTCTATCACCGGATTTTCCAAAAGATAAAACGGACCGCAATGGGCGTTGGTTTCAGTTAATGTAATTACCAACTACGCAGACTTTCGTTAGGAGATCTATATTTTCAGTATATAATTGGTCTTAATGGTGTTGCTTGACTAAATAGCCCCTTTAACAGAACAATATTTGACTTTGTTCTTGTAATCAACGGTATACATATTATGGTGATTTATTTTACTGCAATTACCTTTGACCTGTAGTAGAACTTTCTATATATATGTATGTCCTTAAATGTCGGAATCGTAATCAATCACAGACCATTGTTGAGATGAATACCTTCTAAGATTCACTCTTCGGAAGATTACAAATCGGTTTATCTTTATTTTCGTTAACACCGTTAATTTGATAGCACAATCTAACAGCTTTTACACGCGATTAATTGCAACAGCAATATAAATAAAACATTTTAAAAACAATCATGCTATTTCCAGGAAAAAAAATCCGAAATCGTTCTTGTCTTTTACAACTTGCAGAACGATTAAGGAGGAACAATATACAACGATTATCACCTTTGACAAAGAAAGTTTAAGGATATGCTTTGAGTTTGTAACCCCCACATTGCGTCAAAACATCTTTGATGGGTATAACATATCCCTCTCGGCCTCTTCCAGCAAAGAACAGTCCAACACACTCGAGTTTGTCTTCGACATTTTTCACAACCCCCCCCCCCCTCCAGAGTCACCTTTCTCATGACTGACACGGCACAGTATTTTTGTTAATCCCCTCATAAGAACTTTACCCTGAGGATAATCAATCTTTTCTTCGTGTCCTATCGCCGAACAGACACAGTTCAAGTCTGAAGTATAGGCGCCGAATTGTTATTGAAGAACTGGGCGGATTGCAGGACGTCGCGGACGGATGGCTCGTTCACGCAATCGGTTCCGTATAGTTCTCGGGCTTATTAGGTAGCAACCCAGGGATTGTCCGTGCAGTCAAACTTGCCGTTTGGAAGCGATTTCTCAAATGGACAAGCCGAATATGGTTGTCTTGTTGACGTAACTTCACACGTGGACGTCCCGCACGAGGTCGATCGCCGACGTGGCCAAAATGTTGATGTCGTCTCCACATCCCGGATTGTGTTTCGATGGACATGAACACGTGTAGAGACAGCGGCTTGGCCCATACCAGCTTGAAGCTAAAACCAATAATCCGGAGGCGGTCATTTTCATTGAGTCTCGGCATAGCATTAATCCCAAATTAAAACGTTATAATGCTGTTTTTACTGTTCACTGGTCACAACAGAGTGACCCAACAGTTGAAAAATAAACTTTCATTGTCGAATTGGATGGCTGGACGAGAAAAATGTGTAAACTGGTCAACGCCTATAGAGAGCAAACTGCACGTGGAAAAACTGTGAATGACACACGGATAGTGTATATGTGTCACACACGGTCATGTGTGTGAATTTTCATTTATATACAGTGGGTAAACATGTTCTATAACAAAACTCCGCATGCACAGTTTCTTTTTTCCGCTAGTATGTATTTAAAATTGATCATGCGCGATATGTCTAGAGTTCGCTGCACATGCACAAACAACTTATCAGTTTTTAATATTTTACATTTACTTAAGCTTCAATGATGCAATTCGATTGGCTCCGATCATTACATATATCAACGCCTAACACACTGTTTACTATCAGGACATAGTTTAACTCTTTCCGTACCGTTGTCGTGTACACACGACAACAATATGTCATCCTGGTACCCGTTGTCGTGTACAGACAACAAAATAAAAGGCCGTCTCATCCCCGTTGTCGTGTAGACACGACAAGAGACTTTGATATAACCTGCCTGATGTTTAGTTGATTATCGCACGAGACTGACGCGAAGAAACAATTAATTGTCGCTAAAATCAGAACCTAATAGTTTGGAAGAAATAATTTTATTTGTGCAGAGTACACTTTTTTATTAATTAACTTAATGTTTTCGCATTTGCTGCAAGATGGTTGCGTTTGGTGCCTCAAACGTAAACAAGATGGCGGCAACTTAATTCGATACGAACACTCGTAAATTCATCATCAGATATTTGTTGAGACTTATGAAAATACATTTTAATATTGTAATATAAGTCTTGATGAAATCTACTTGTATTTAGAAAAAAACTCAACGACTCCACATTCGTAACCATAATCAATCCCCATTGGAAACCTGCACTACAACGCTGTGTTAATTACAAGGAATCGTATCGTTCATGTCAAATGTCGATTTCTTAAACATAAACAGCTGCCATTTAGTCATTATGCTGGGAAAATGAAGAAGTGTTTGTCTATGAACAAGAACATGAAACAATAACAATATTTGTTCACGGTTACCTGTTTAATTCTTGCGGCAGTTACATCTAGTCTAAAAAGTACATTAATACTCTGCCATTTTGTTATATGCGCGGAGGCGAGTCTAATAAGTGCATCCGGTACGGAATCCGGACCGGAGTTGCGGTACGGAAAGAGTTAACCAGAAGGACGACACATGTCTACAGTGAAACATCTTTCTATTGAACAGGAACATGTCTAGCTTTGTCAGACATACTAGGATTATAATCTCCTATATAATTTGAGGACTCATTGGATGCATTTTAATACTTGTCATAGGTAAGTCAGTTTTGTATAAGCTAGTCAACATCGCAAAAGGTCAAATCATATTTGTGTTTCTGCTATCATCCTCAGAAAAAAATAGAGTAGATAGGTAGGCATTTTTTTCTATTTTAGAAAACATTTTAACATGATTATATAGAGCAGGAGTTTTGACTTTCAGAGTGAATGTCACTAAATTCCAATAAAAAAGTTTAGGATAGGCACAGAAATTTTAGGTAGGTAGAGTTAGTGGAATTAGTTTTTTTATATGGCCCGAGTAATTATATATATATATCCTTGTTCTACTAAGGGCGATGCTGTCTGGTGATACTGGGTTTCTTTATTATAACACTGCTAATTTGACTATCGTGCTACTACTATCAAAGCAAGCTACACTTTAAAAGACGCAGTGGTATTTTACATGATAAGGCAGATGAGGATTTTCTTTGTGCCAAAAACAAAATAAGCAACTCTATACATTTTTCAACAATACCCCGGACAACAAATGTGAGGTCCGAGTAATTCTGAGATCCAGAAATTGTGGTAAACCAGCCCGAAATAGAGTAATTATATAAATCAGCTAACATTTAAAATGAACACGTTCGCAACTTTAATTGTTTTTCGTTTATAATTTATTTAGGATAATATACATGTCAGTTTATTGGTGAACTTTACAAATTTGATTAAAATATGCAAAACCTAGTTTGAAAATATTAAGGATTCTTAACTTTTTTTTAATATTTTTTAGGTAGTAAGTGATAGAAACAATTTTCATACTGGTAACTTTATTCGATTTAGTCGTACTTTTTTCCTTGTTCGGACTTGATATTTTCCAGTTTTGGGAAATGTTCACGCGCTTAGTTAAAACAAGGTCCAAAAGGAGTAAACATTATTTCTGGGTCTCTGAAGTATCTAAAACGGTTACTGAAGAAACAAATTTACTTTATAATATCAGTTTTCAAAACGTTTTGTCGGTCGACAACGTGGTACTCTGTTCATGTTTACTTCTCACTGAAAGGGCCGGACATTGCACTATTGAGTTGTAGCTATATTTATTATCGACTTTCCGATAAGAAAAACCACACTGAACGTTGGCTTCAAGTCATGTCATTTTCAACTACCAAGGTTAGTTAGGATTTTTATATTTTCATTATCGACTAGGTTTTAAAGAAAAATGAGACGGCGTCCGAAACCTTCCTTTTTGTGGTGTATACTTGTTGTCATCTTCACGGTCGGCTACTTAATTATCATTATATACTTAAAGAATTCACTGCAAAAAAAAATCTAAATATAAGGATTCTAGAAATAGAAAATGGATTCAGGTGGTTCCAAGTCAATCATCAAACCTGGACACTTGCGACAGACGACCTGGTTTTAGTTCTAGGAATGTTGACACCAGCCACAAATATTAACTACAGGAACGCGCAACGATCAACGTGGCTGTCTACTATTCAAAGTTCATAAAGCGAACTTCCGTTTCAAATAACGTACAAGTTTCTAGTAGACCAACCAACAAAAGAAACAATATTAGAAAACAATAATTACAACGATCTTGTATTTCTTAATGTAACAAAACATGGACGAGCAGTTAAATTTGGGGAGAAATTGTGTGTTTGGTTTAAATACATTCATGAACAATATCCGGATGCTTTACTTGGTGCGAAGATAGATGATGACGTATTTTTAATTATTCCTCAGATTTTTAAAAGACTTGATCAACTGAAATCGTCAAAATTATACTATGGATGGACACATGGCGCTGGGTCACACGTCAAAATAGAGACACGTGTCGATGAAATGTTTTTAGTTGTTGGAAAAGACTTGTTAGAAAGAATCGCAAAGCGGGAGTATTGTACTGGGACGAAATGCAACACCAGTAAAAATCTAATTGATTTAGATTATGGCGACACATCTTTAGCAACATGGCTCTCGATATAAGATGACATAGATTACCGGTCTGACAACAAAAGGATTATAGATTTAGGCAGGGGCAGGGAAAGATCAATTTTGCAAAACATCAAGCCAGGTTTATGTATTACAAATAGGTAGGAAACTGACATGAAAGTCGATTAATTTCAAATTTAAGATATATTAGCAATCATCTATTATTGTGAAAGATTATTCTGATTTTGCTGCTATACTCACACAATGGACAAAATACCATAATGCCTGAATTAATATAAATGTTGTCCGATCTCAAGCTTATTGTTCGCCCATTTGCTAGACTCCAAATTGATTAGTGGTGCGCAACTGATTAAATAGCAATTCATGGGACTCGGTCTGCTATTTCTATTAAAATCAAACATTTTTTCTAAAGGTTTTCTCCACATTTACAGCGAAGGTATTTACACTTCCAAACTATTCACATTTATATTATATATAAACATTATTTCAAACTACATAATATTCTAAATATATCAGAAAATTGATTCATTTTAATTCTAATATGAGATTTTCTAGCAGTCATTTTCTGTTTGGTAATTCATTCTGATTTGTTGATGCTTTCCAATGTTTTTGTCTATGCTTCAGCGAATTGAATACCGAGATGTTCTAAATATTGTCTGGAATATAAATTTTTATACATCTCTACGAAGTCTAACTTATTATTTAAACGTTCATATGAAAGAAAGTCAACCAATTGTTTACTCTTATGATACAAGTCTAGCTCAGCATTGAAATCTCTTAAGATATTATGGGCATTTCTTTCTTGAATCACAGCAGGTGGCGAAAATGCTAAACTAACGTTTTTTCTGTGAAGGAAATATTGCGCAATGTAGCTTCTCCAAATGTCACTGACACGCCCACTTACGCTGATAGGTAACGCCATATAAGCAAACGCAGGTGATAGCCATAACGTTGCCTGGGCGTTGAATGGCGTATACGTATTTCTGGGTAAAACGAATGGTTGATTAGATATTCTAGTTGCACTAAAATTAAATGGAGCGTCACGTGTCATTCTATAAATAGCATCTATGTCAGGTTGCTGATTCGCTAATGATTGAATCATGCCAAGTTGAATTGAATCACTTGAATTACACAGCTTAGGCAGAGTTGTCTTGTTTTTAATATCTTGAAGAGGAAACCCCCTAGGCCAGGTATATGTTTCTTTTACTCCAAAATAGGGATAGGGGTTCAATAGTTGATTCTGTGCATCATTGCACACTGTGACATGAGGCAAAGGGAAATCTGGTTTGAAATCATTTATATCTAAAATTCCATAATTATCATCATCAAAATCCCATATAAATTTTGCCTTGTGGTGTATTGCATATATATACCCTATGTTTTTCCTTCCAAAGTGTTTGACTGGAATAGTTTCTGATAAAAGAGGATACAATATACTCTGCTCCTTCAGCGAAAGATATTTGATTCTTTTGGAAGTTTCGTTATTCACTCCGAGTTTATGAAGGTATGATTCCCGTGGTGGTGTTTTCGTGTCCGCTACAATTACTAAGCACCACATTGAAAGTGACACTATGTGTTGTACAGCTTTCGATGGAAAGAAAATTGTCGTAACAACTGCCCAGTTATCGCACGCTGGCATTTTGTCCAAGATCGCCAAATAGTTGTGGTCATATGCTAATGATTGTGGTAGAAGTGTTCTTACTACTTCACCGGAAAACAGTGATCCAGTCACAGCACCGATAAATCCATCATGAAGAGATACACCTCCGGGTTTGTTATATTCGTGAAGTTTTTCCATTACTTCTACAGACGATTTATGGTTTAGGACATATTTCGAGCAAAAACCTGGCTTGATGTTTTGCAAAATTGCTCTTTCCATGCCTCTGCCTAACTGTATAATCCTTTTGTTGTCAGACCGGTAATCTATGTCATCGTATATCGAGAGCCATGTTGCTAAAGATGTGTCGCCATAATCTAAATCAATTAGATTTTTACTGGTGTTGCATTTCGTCCCAGTACAATACTCCCGCTTTGCGATTCTTTCTAACAAGTCTTTTCCAACAACTACAAACATTTCATCGACACGTGTGTCTATTTTGACGTGTGACCCAGCGACATGTGCCCCATGTGTCCATCCATAGTATAATTTTGACGATTTCAGTTGATCAAGTCTTTTAAAAATCTGAGGAACACATAAAAATACGTCATCATCTAACTTCACACCAAGTAAAGCATCCGGATATTGTTCATGAATGTATTTAAACCAAACATACAATTTCTCTCCAAATTTAGTTGCTCGTCCATGGCTTGTTACATTAAGAAATACAAGATCGTTGTAATGATTGTTTTCTACTATAGTTTCTTTTGTTGGTTTGTCTACTAGAAACTTGTATGTTATTTGAAATGGAAGTTCGCTTTTTAACCGTTGCACAGTAGACAGCCACGTTGATCGTTGCGCGTTCCTGTAGTTAATACTTGTGGCTGGTGTCAACATTCCTAGAACTAAACGAGGTCTGTCGCTCGTGTCCAGCTTTGAACATTGACTTTGAACTACCTGGTTCCATTTTCTATTTCTAGAATCCTTATGTGCAGGTGTTTTTTTCAGTGAATTCATTGAGTAGATAATTAAGTAGTCGACCGTGAAGGTGACAACAAGTATACAACACCAAAAGGAAGATTTCTGACTCCATCTCATTTTTCTCTACGTGGTGTTACGACTGCATCAGTTCAACTGTAAACAAAATACATGTAATTAAAAGTGCTATTTAATCAAGTAGCTCCATTAAAAACTAGTCGATACTGAAAATATATAAATCCTAAATAACCTTTACGTAGTTGATAATGACATGACTTGAAGCCAACGTTCAGTGTGTTTTTTTCTTTTCCGAAAGTCGATAATAAATAGAGCTACAACCCAAAGAGCAATATCCGGGCCTTTCAGTGAGAAGTAAACATGAACAGAGTACCACGCTGTCGACCGACAAAATGGTTTGAAAACTGATATTATAAAGTAAATTTGTTTCTTCAATAACCGTTTTAGATACCTCAGAGACCCTCCTGCAATCATGCTTATTTCTGTTAGACTAAGCGCGAAAACATTTACCAAAACTGGAAAATATCAAGTCTGAACAAGGTAACATTTTACGACTAAATCGAATAAAGTTACCAGTATGAACGTTATTTATATCACTTACTCCCTAATAATGATTAAAAAAAGTTAAGAATCTTCAATATTTTAAAAACCTGATCGTGCATATTTTTAATCAAATTGGTAAAGTTCACCAATAAACCGACATGTTTATTATCCTTAATAAACCATGCAAAGAACAATTAAAATTGCGAACGGGTTCAATTTAAATATTAGCTGATCTATATAATTACTCTATTTCCGGATGGTTTTAAACAATTTCTGGATATCAGAAATATTCGGACCTCACATTTGTTGTCAGGGGTGTTGTTGAAAAAAGGATAGAGTTGTTTATTTTGTTTTTGGCACAAAGAAAATCTTAATCTGCTTAATCATGTAAAATACCACTGCGACTATTAAAGTGTAGCATGCGTTGATAGTAGTAACACAATAGTCCAATTAGCAGTGAGCAGTGTTATAAGAAAGAAACTTAGTATCATCAGACAGCATCGCCCTTAGTAGAACAAGGATATACATATATAATTACTTGGGCCAAATAATAAACAAATTTCACTAACCCACCTACCTTAGGTTTGTGTGCCTACCCTACATTCACTCTTATAGTCAAAACTCCTGCTCTATATAATCTTGTGGTCAAGTCATTCAAAACAATTAAAATGTCTTTGATAAGTTTCTGGAAAAAAAGTTATTGGCAAATCTAATCTTCGTTGGAATTCGTGGAAATTTTCTATGTTAAATAACTTTCGTTTCGTTTGTAGCACAGTTCTTAAATTGTACTTAATGTGTAGTTTAGCAAATCAAATGTGCAATTAGCATATGTTAGCATTAAACGAGATCGTACACAACAGTACGGGCTTCTTCTGTGTATTCATAATAACATATTTAATCAGATGTATGATATATATTATAGAGTCGATAGGAGTGCGTACCAAAAGTGGTTCACAAATTATCATCTGTGTTTAAAGGATGTACCTGATTCTAGTACCCTGTACCCTATACCCTGTATCCCGTATCCCGTTCCTTGTACCCTGTACCCTGTACAATGCACCATGTACATTGTACCCCGTATCCTGTACCATGTATCTGGTGTTCCTTTCCCTGTACTCTGTACCCCGTACCCTGCGCCATGTACCCCGTACCCCATACCCCGTATCCTGTACCCCGTACCATGTACCCTAGACCCTGTACCCCGTACACGATATGCATTTTAATACACATATCTGCTTTAAAAATAAGTTTCACAATACATGATTTTAGACAAGCAATCAACGAAAACTGTAAGTGACAATTTAGTGAAATATGTATCTCCTAAAGAAAGTTTACGTAGTTGATAATGACATGACCTAAAGCAAACGGCCAGTTTGGTCAGTTTCATATATTTGGAAAGCCGGTGATAAAAGCTACGACCAAAATAACGACAATATCCGGGCCTTTCAGTGAAAGGTAAACATGTACAGCACTACCTATACTCTGTCGACCGACAACACAGTGTCGGTCATTTTTGAATTTATAAATTTCATAATATATACCTCTAATGAAATATTTCTGTTAACATTTCGATTTGAATAAGAACGAACAGGTTCAATTAGAGCATGCGCGCACTGAGAGGCATCCTTGATATACAGGGGTTACGCTCGCTTTCGCACCCCTGCAATATGTCATAGCAAAATGTGCACCACCTTGTTGATGAGACAAGGATACTAGTTCGATCCTTTGATGCACATCAAAAGAATCTCGCAGTGACGTAACTGTAAAAATTGACTTAATTTTGGCTAATTGGCTTTTAAGTCGGGCGTCTCTCCTTTGTAATCTTCAAAGGACAGGACTCAGCCTAGCGATTGGTCAGTTTTTTCACCTGACACCAAACAAACAGCTATCTTCGTGCCTTCAATTGACTGAGAGGGTACCGCAGGGAGAATTTCAAACAGCAGAAAGAACGATATCAGAGGTTTAAAAGTAAAATAAATTACTCATTTATAAGGTTTAGTCAATGTAGCATACATTTCTAAAATACCTAGTCTCACCTCACATACATTTCAATTTTCACACCTGATAAAAATTTGGTTATAGTCTGTTTCAAAATGATGTAGATGGTAGTGTAATACAAATTATTATTAAGAACTTATGTCTACTTTAATCAGAGAAATATTCCATTTTCTGTGTAAATAAATATAATGACACGTGGTAGTAGATGAAAAATATATATAAAAATAAATAAAAAGGATACATTTATTTAACC
Source organism: Mizuhopecten yessoensis (assembly GCF_002113885.1). NCBI lineage: Eukaryota > Metazoa > Mollusca > Bivalvia > Pectinida > Pectinidae > Mizuhopecten > Mizuhopecten yessoensis. The sequence goes on from NW_018404667.1 coordinate 1,544,991, forward strand.
TGAAAATAATAACGATTTTACAGTTATTATAAAAGGTACAGTACTAGCCGCCTGCATGTTAAATTACTGTTTTCCCCAGATTTGAGACTTGTGAAAACCATGGTTACCACATCAACAAACACCAAAATATGCAAAAAAAGCATGATTTTTAAAACCAAAATTTGACCCCCGCAAGTAGATTGTTTTTTTTCTGAAAACCAGTCTGAAATGGAATATCGCCTACTCGGTAACAGAAATACTCACGTTTTAGCATAGGTCATCCCGGTGGATTTTTCACGGAAGTTTATACATTTATAATTTATTCATTAACTTTTGAAATGCGCAACAGATGTCTTAAAAAAAATCTTCACATATTCAATTAGAGGATGAAAAAAAATAATGTTGCCCGATTCATACAATGCACGTGCGCGCACCTTCTTGAACACACTCAAACGCAACCCGGTTCACCTAAATTAATACGTTACGATACTTCAACACGGATTCCGACATAATCTGTATCGTACGAGAATCTACATGCTATTTTTAATTCTTAAATTATTGTTGATCAGGTAAAGCCTCATTAACTTATAGTAATATCAAAGACTGTTTATAATTCTGTAATGCATTATCTAAACATTTTAACTGATACAATAACAGTTGACTGAATGTTGTTTTATTTTACCTGATTTTGTTTGGACGTACACAATGTAGATAGGAAAAATAATTATAATTTTCACTTTTCATAGAATTACAAATGTTATTATTGTCAACATTGATTCAATGCTTGGGCTATTGGCCAATTATATGAGGTACATGATGTACAAAAAGATGTATAGAGAATGTATATAGATTATTCATATTATACACAATATAATTACTAGTAAGTAAAGGGTTCCGATAGCTTCAAAGATAAACTTCCCTAACATCACACAGCTGTTTACTATTTTTGACACTTACTAACTGAATTTAATAGTCTTAAGGAAAACCGCACCCTAAGATTTTGAAATGTTACTACAAATTAACAGAAAAGCGAAATTCATCTTCCATGTCTGTGGAGTTACATTCATTACAATGTCTTTGTTCTGAAGGAACTTTTTTTTTTATCTTCCAATCGCAATGAATGCGAAGAAGCATTTAATCTACTGAGACAAACATGTATTCTATACTTTATAGGAATATACTTCGTAAGATAAAGATGAAGAAACAATTCGTTCCATATACCGTAAGTATGTATTGGTTAATAGCACCGTAGGCATAATAAAATTGTAATGAAATTACTTTGAACGTGTGTTTACCAGATTATATTGCATAAATAATGGAGTATTTTGTACAATATGATGTACAGTTAGCTTAACAATTACCCTTTGTTGTCATTTTAAATGATTACATTATATCAATAAAGCGAGTAAGCTTAACTTATATATTTTGAAAACTAGCTTACATGACCATTTTATTCAAAAATGGTTTATTGATGTTACAACCTTGACCAGAGAAATAATATGTAAAGTTAGGACATTTAATTGAAATTTGCTATTATTATGATGGAGACTAATAGATGAAGTGGAAACAATATCATCAATAAATATATTTAACACCAGAAATCAATCTTATTTGTACGTTCATATTCACTCGGTAAGACACTTTATAGTACAGACTATAGTTTACCTGTAATTAAATCATATTGCTTTCTAACTAACACAAAATCTCACCTAGCATACACCCAACACCTTACCTGTAAATAGAAAAATACACTGTACCAAATGTATGCTACGTGAGACGAAACCATATATAATGATGCTATAGGGGACTTCCGGGTATATACGGACATGCTATAGGGGACTTCCGGGTATATACGGACATGCTATAGGGGATTTTCGGTCATATACCGACAGTTCTTATAGGGATCATCAAACTCCGTTCACGCTAGACGTAGATCGATCGTCTTGTATGGATTTGGCTGTTGACGGACAGTACCTGAAATATTCCAAAGTCTAAAAATAGCAATGGCGTGTTTAATAGTAACTGTCGTCATGCATGATATGCGAGCACCTTGCGACACGTCCGGAAACTTGCTTTTCGGAGAGTTCTTGATTAATTAGATGGTTTTAGATGGTTCTTTACAGAGATATTTTTTTACTCCGGTTATCAAAAAAGGCTTTTACGTTGATTTCTGTTTACAAGCAAACATCTAATATCAGATTAAACACGTATACACCTAAATATATTGTTAAACTACATTTTGGACTCGCTTATATCACAAAACAAAATAGCGACATGCCAGCGCTCAAAGAATGTCGTTGCGAAAAGTCCGTGACATGGGAGGTAAGTTATAAGTACAAACTATCCGGTTCGTCTTATGCCGACATGATAAGAACATGAATTTGGAACAGAACATATAGGAATCCCTTGCGAAACATTGTGAACAGTTTCTATGGTTTGATTTGGTGAATGCATTCTTAGAGAAGCGTGTACGTAAATAACCGACACATGTCCGTAACTACCCTACACGTGTCCGTAACTACCCTACACGTGTCCGTATCTAACCGATTCCTATATATTCGGTGTTTTGGTTTATATGTTAGTGTTCATTTTAACCGACCTATAAGGCGTAAATAACCGACACATGTCCGTAACTACCCTACACATGTCCGTAACTACCCTACACGTGTCCGTATCTAACCGATTCCTATATATTCGGTGTTTTGGTTTATATGTTAGTGTTCATTTTAACCGACCTATCAAAAGCAAAACTAAACAAAGCAACAGAAAGTGACCTTCATTCAGACGAAACATGTTCATAGAACATCTATGCTTTATCGCACATAGCATGTTGATAAACTGTACCAAGGAGCCTGCATTATCAGTCATCATTTGGAAAGTGTCCGTATTTACCCGGATGTCCCCTAGATGCTGTTGAAAGATGATTTTGATTTAAAATAGATGCATATACTTGTATTCAGAGAGGCTAGGCGAAAAAAGCGAGAAGTTGGCTACACTCCTCGGCTGGAAAGACCTTTTTGTTAGCATTTACGTACAGCTGTACAGTTCAGGATTTCTCCATTACTGATTTAAAACGCCAAGAAAGCATTGTCTCTTGTCAATTTCCCGACATGAATTGTTCATTATGACTATCAAACTATAGAATCATGAAGAGTATTGTTAAACGGTTATTAAAAAACCTTACTTCACTAAATTGTCCCTTCAAACTCCACATGACCTTGGTAGATGAATGAACTTTAATTAAAATGTCATTTCGTAGCATTCAGTTGGGTCGTTACAGAGATTATTATGTTATAAATCCTGTGAACTATTTCTTACAAAGTTGTTAGCCTTGATACCTTATTACCTACTACGTTAACCTCGTAATGCAACATGGTATTTAACTATAACGTTTCAGGTAAATGATTTTTAGGGTGACTGAAGCATCCTTCATGGGAAATGTTGAACATTAAAGGTACCGTTGTCGTTAACTGTCGCTCTTTTTTCCTATTTGCAATTTATCTTGTAAATATTCAAAAGTGACATTGACTTGTTGCATTCCGTATCTATAGTTATACTGATGACAGTACGTGTTTTACGACATATTTGAATGATACATGTATGGCGACATAAGGGCTGTGTGACACGTGCAAGGTATGACATGTACATGTATTTATGGTGTATAGGCTGTGTGACACGTGTAATGTATGATATATACATGTATGTATGGTGTATGGTCTGTATGACACGTGTAGGGTGTGACATATACATGTATGTATGGTGTATGGACTGTGTGACACATGTAGGGTGTGACATATACATGTATGTATGGTGTATGGACTGTGTGACACGTGTAAGGTATGACATATATATGTGTATGTATGGTGTATGGACTGTGTGACACGTGTAATGTATGATATATACATGTATGTATGGTGTATGGTCTGTGTGACACGTGTAAGGTATGACATATATATGTACGTATGGTGTATGGTCTGTGTGACACGTGTAGGGTGTGATATATACATGTATGAATGGTGTATGGTATGTGTGACACGTGTAATGTATGATATATACATGTATGTATGGTGTATGGACTATGTAACACGTGTAGGGTGTGACATATACATGTATGAATGGTGTATGAACTGTGTGACACGTGTAGGGTGTGACATATACATGTATGAATGGTGTATGGACTGTGTGACACGTGTAAGGTATGGCATATACATGTATGTATGGTGTATGGACTGTCTGACACGTGTAAGGTGTGACATATACATGTATGTATGGTGTACGGACTGTCTGACACGTGTAAGGTATGACATATACATGTATGTATGGTGTATGGACTGTGTGACACGTGTAGGGTGTGACATATACATGTATGAATGGTGTATGGACTGTGTGACACGTGTA
>NW_018404667.1:1552403-1559236 GCF_002113885.1 Mizuhopecten yessoensis
TATACATGTATGTATGGTGTATGGACTGTGTGACACGTGTAGGGTGTGACATATACATGTATGTATGGTGTATGGACTGTGTGACAAGTATATGGTGTGACATATACATGTATGAATGGTGTATGGAATTTGGGACACGTGTGAGGTATGACATATACATGCATTTATGGTGTTTGATATGTGTGACACGTGTAGGGTGTGACTTATACATGTATGTATGGTGTATGGACTGTGTGACACGTGTATGGTGTGACATATACATGTATGTATGGTGTATGGACTGTGTAACACGTGTAGGGTGTGACATTTACATGTATGTATGGTGTATGGGCTGTGTGACACGTGTATGGTGTGACATTTACATGTATGTATGGTGTATGGACTGTGTGACACGTGTAAGGTATGACATATACATGTATGAATGGTGTATGGACTGTGTGACACGTGTAGGGTGTGACATATACATGTATGTATGGTGTATAGACTGTGTAACACGTGTAAGGTATGACATATACCTGTATTTATGGTGTATGGTCCGTTTGACACGTGTAAGGTATGACATATACATGCATTTATGCTGCATATGCTGTGTGACACGTATGTCATTGAAGTGGTTGAAATCAATGTCCTATTATGAAAAGACACCTACTGGCAATCCGTAGGCACATAAGTCTAGTGGTACGATGCTGGGCTCGTAAACCGAAGGGTTACTGGTTCGAGTCACGGCACCACACTGTGTTGTATCAGAACAAGCCCGTATTGATGTGTACGATGCTCGTTGATTGCTTACACATACTAATTGCACATTCGAATAGCTTAACTACACATAGAGTACAATTTAAGAACTGCCCTACAACCGAAACGAAAGTTATTTTTATTCTGATCAAACTATTTTGAGTCACCGATATTGCCTCGCAGTCAGTGACCTATAATACATGAAAATCTAATTTATGTTCTGAAAACTGGTAGGGACATTAGTGCATTTCTATTAAAGCGTCCAATGCAATCATTTCATATATATTAACTCTTTCCGTACCGCTACTCCGGTCCGGATTCCGTACCGGATGCACTTATTAGACTTGCCCCCGCGCATATATCAAAATGGCGGATTTTTAATGTACTTTTTAGACTAGGTGTAACTGCCGCAAGAATTAAACAGGTAACCGTGAACAAATATTATTATTGTTTCATGTTCTGGTTCATAGACAAACACTTCTTAATTTTCGCAGCATAATGACTAACTGGCAGCTGATTATAACTGAGAAATCGACATTTGTCTGGCAATAAATGATACGATTCCTTGTATTTAACACAGCGTTGTAGTGAAGGTTTCCAATGGGAGTTTGATTATGGTAACGAATGTGGAGTCGTTGATTTCTTTTCTAAATACAAGTAGATTTCATCAAGACTTATATTAAAATATTCAAATTTACTTCCATAAGTCTCAACAAATATCTGATGATGAATTTACGAGTGTTCGTATCGAATTAGGTTTCCGCCATCTTGTTTACATTTGAGGCACAAAACGCAAAAATTTTTCGGCAAATGCGAAAACTTTTAGTCACATAATAAAAAAGTTTACTCTGCACAACTAAAATTATTTCTTCCAAACTGATGAGTTCTGATTTTAGCGACAATTAATTGTTTTTTCGCGACAGTCTCGTGCGATAACCAACTAAACATCAGGCAGGTTACATCAGTCTCTTGTCGTGTGTACACGACAACGGGGATGAGACGGCCCTTTATTTTGTCTTCTGTACACGACGACGGGGATCAGGATGACATATTGTTGTCGTGTACACGACAACGGTACCGAATGAGTTAACATAGAAAATGCAAACAAATTCCAACGAAGATTAGATTTGTCAATTACATTTATTTCCAGAAATTTACCAAAACATTTTTAATTGTTTTGAAAATTTTTATCATCCAAATCTTGTTTGTGATGATAAGCATCCAATAGCAAAAGACCAATGGCCACGAGGACCCGCGCTTTTTTGACGATTTTTGCGAAACTAGTGTTTACAGACGTAATATATTTTGAAATAAAATATCAGTATTCACATTCTTTTTATGGGTCGGTGGTTGCCTTAATATTTCGACGGGGTTATTTATATTCAGTTATAAACATTTAAGCCCCTCCCCCTCCTCAGACCAAGGTCATGTAATTACCTGCACTTTTATTAACATATCCGAAATCTCAAGCCCCACTATCAGTATATGCCCCCTTCCTCCTGTTTATATAATTATATTCAGGTTACATACGTAGATATGTATATTTTAAATTGATCATGCGCGATATGTCTAGAGCTCGCTGCACATGCACAAATAACTTATCAGTTTTTAATATTTTACATTTACTTAAGCTTAAATGATGTAATTCGATTGGCTGTCACTCCTTACATGTATCAACGCCTATTGCACTGTTTACTATCAGGACAGAGTTTTACCAGAAGGACGACACATGTTAACAGTGAAACATCTTTCTATTGAACGGGAACATTTCTAGCTTTGTCATACATGTCAGGATTAAAATTTCCTATATAAATTTTGGACTCATGGGATGCATTTTAATACTTGTCTGAGGTAAGTCAGTTTTATATAAGTTAGCCATCATCGCAAAAGGTCAAATCATATTTGTGTTTCCGCTATCATTATCAGAAAAAAATAGGGTAGATAGGTAGGCATTTTTTTCTATTTTGGAAAACATTTTAACATGATTATATAGAGCAGGAGTTTTGGCTTTAAGAGTGAATGTCACTAAATTATAATAAAAGGTTTAGGGTAGGCACCCAAATCTAAGGTAGACAGGTTTATTGGATTTTTTATATACATGGCCCAAGTAATTATATATTTATATACCCTTGTTCTACTAAGGGCGATGCTGTCTGATGATAATGGGTTTCTTTATTATAACACTGCTAATTGGACTAGCGTGCTACTACTATCAAAGCCAGCTACACTTTAATAGTCGCAGTGGTATTTCACATGATTAAGCAGATGAGGATTTTCTTCGTGCCAACAATAAAATAAACAACTCTATAATTTGTTCAACAAAACCCCGGACAACAAATGTGAGGTCCGAGTAATTCTGCGTTCCAGAAATTGTTGTAAACCAGCCGGAAATAGAGTAATTATATAAACCAGCTATCATTTAAATTGAACCCGTTTGCAACTTTAAATGTTCTTTGCATGGTTTATTTAGGATAATACACATGTCTGTTTATTGGTGAACTTTACCAATTTGATTAAAATATGCACGATCAAGTTTGAAAATATTGAAGATTCTTTACTTTTTTAATCATTATTTGGTAGTAAGTGATAGAAATAACTTTCATACTGGTAACTTCATTCGATTAAGTCGTACAATTTAACTTGTTCAGACTTGATATTTTCCAGTTTTGGGAAATGTTCTCGCGCTTATTTAAAACAAGTTCCAAAAGTAATAAGCATTATTTCAGGGTTTCTGAAGCATCTGAAACGGTTTTTGAAGAAACAAATTTACTTTATGATACAAGTTTTCAAACCATTTTGTCGGTCGACAGCGTGGTACTCTGTTCATGTTTACTTCTCACTGAAAGGCCCGGACATCGCTCTATTGAGTTGTAGCTATATTTATTACCGACTTACCAAAAAGAAAAACCACACTGAGCGTTGGCTTCAAGTCATGTCATTATCAACTACGTAAAGGTTAATTATGATTTATATATTTTTAGTATCGACTAGGTTTTAATGGAGTTACTTGACTAAATAACCCTTTTAATCAAATTATTTTGTTTCCAGTTGAACTGATGCATTAGTAACAACACGTGAAGAACAATGGGACGGCGTCTGATATTTTTCTGTTGGTGTTGTATATTTGTTGTCACCTTCACGGTCGGCTACTTAATTATCTACTCAATGAATTCACTGCAAAGTCAATCTTCAGACCTGGACACGTACGACATACAGGTACCTCGTTTAGTTCTAGGAATATTGACACCAGCCATAAATATTAACTCCAGAAACGCGCAACGATCAACGTGGCTGTCTACTATGCAACGTTTACAAAGCGAACTTCCATTTCAAATAACATACAAGTTTTTGGTAGATCATCCAACAAAAGAAACTATAGTAGAAAACAATAACTACAACGATCTTGTATTTCTTAATGTAACCAGCTATGGACGAGCAGCTAAATTTGGAGAGAAATTGTATGTTTGGTTTAAATACATTCATGAACAATATCCTGATGCTTTACTTGGGACGAATGTAGATGATGACGTATTTTTATGTGTTCCTCAGATTTTTAAAAGACTTGATCAACTGAAATCGTCCAAACTATACTATGAATTGACACATGACGCTGGGCCACACGTCAAAATAGACACACGCGTCCATGACATGTTTGTAGTTGTTGGTAAAGACTTGTTAGAAAGAATCGCAAAGCGGCAGTATTGTACTGGGAAGAAATGCAACACCAGTGATTTAGGCGACGCATCTTTTGCAAATTCATGGCTCTGGATATACGATGACATAGAGTACCGGTCTGACAACAAAGAGAAATTTTGCAAAACATCAAGCCAGGTTTTAGCTCGAAATGAGTCTTTAACCATAAATCGTTTGTAGAAGTAATGCAAAAACTTCACGAATATAACAAACCCGGAAGTAAATCTCTTCATGATGAATTCATCGGCGCTGTGACTGGAACACAAATATTTGGCGATCTTGGGCAAAATGCCAGCGTGCGATAACTGGGCAGTTGTTACGACAATTTCCTTTCCATCGAAATCTGTAAAACGCATAGTGTCACTTTCAATGTGGTGCTAAGTAATTGTAGCGGACACGAAAACACCACTACAGGAATAATAACTTCATAAACTTTGAATGGCGAACAAAACTTACAAAAGAATCAAATATCTTTAGCTGAAGGAGCAGAGTATATTGCATCCTGTATTATCAGAAACTACACCAGACAAACACTTCGGAAGGAAAAATATAGGGTATATACATGTACGCCGAATAGAGTCTGGTCAAACACAGTGCTTTCGTTTTGTGACATCATAACGAGGTTTACCGAGATTCTGGTAAATTATTTCATTGGTCAAAGGTTGACACACCCTTTTAACTTTTGAAGTCAGAACTTGAGTGGCCCAAACTTACATTGAATATTTTAATTCATTAAAATAATAACTGTATATGCATTCCTGAAGTATCCATGTTTTTACTATTAACGAGAAAAATGTAAGAAAATGCTTCAAAAAGAATGATTTCATGTTTTTTCATTGGATATTTTACAATAATTCATGAAGCTAACAAGGCTATTGATACAAGTCAAGCCAGATAACCTGAGTGAGAACTTGAAGGTGTTTTGAATGGTGTACAGGTAAAATCTCACTTGCTTTGCATGCTTTTTTCCAACTTCAGTCAGCCTTGTTAGCTTTGTGCTTAGTTATGATTTATTCTATGGAAATATATGGCATTATTCTGGAGATTTGACACATGTTCTTACATTCTTCTCGATAAAAGTGAATACACGGGTACTTCAGGAATGCATATATAGGTATTATTTTTCATTAATTTCATTATTCATTAAAATGTTTAATGGCTTTGGCGGAAACGAAAGTAAAAACACTGCCCTCTGATGATGGTAATACTTTAGTACTGTGTTTGACCAGACTCTTGAATTACAAGTTATCAAGCGTCTGGTTGAACGAGACTAAGTATCACCAAGTCTGGACCGGAAGTGAGATACTGAGCCGCCGCCAGCTACGCCAGTCCCTGCCTATTCTATGAATTTTAATGATTTACAAATTTATATATATTTGAAGTCCTTCTTATTGTCTTATATAGATATCCTAGTTCTATCGGGCGAAAAAACAAAACTATCCTCTCTGTCGGCGCTACTCGCCTACTCTTTTTCGAAAAGCTCAGAGGGATATTTTCCGTGCGTGATTGGACAGTTCTCACACGGGACACCTTGTATAGTCCCATCCGACGGACTGTGTGTTAGTGGTTAGTGGTTAGAGTCATGCAGGTGCTGTTTTTTTTGTCCGTTCAATGTAATCCTCTCTTCATCATTCGTCACTGAAAATAAAGCTGACTGTACTTTTACCAATGTCATCTTTCTTAAAAATCTCGTCTTGTCTTTCACTTAATTCTGTTCCATTCATCGTTCCGACATTAAATGCTTTTTAGTGTATAGTGTGATTGTTAGTTGTGGGAGGATACTTAGGGGGTTGGTGTTTTTACTTTTATGTGTATGAACTCCTGTCTACATACATTATGTATGTATTATGTTTTATTAGGTATAACATCGCTGTGATATTTGCAAGAAAAACATATATTGATTAAAAGTTCAAATTCGCTTATCACGTTATTCCTACCTAAATAATAGGTCCATGTAGCTCTGTCGGCCTTCCCTCCTATATCCGCGCTAACCTTGTAGGGTTTTACGCCGAATGAGCGAAAGGACCTATTTTATGGGTCGTATCATACATTTTATAGTGGTAATAAAGTTATATCCTAGTTTTTATCCGCCGTTTATGCTTTGGACAGTCTAAAGACGGCGTACCGCTTCAGATTGTACATCGTCCCCCGGCGGTACATATATGTGTATTCATGTGTATGTACTCATGTACACATATATATATATTTACATTCTGTATGCTTAGACCCATTGACAAAAATTACATTCATAAATGCATAACACAGGTGTTCATAGAATCTCAGCACGTGGAAACTGATAGTAACCTGATCACACTGCGTAGTAATACACTACAAAAACTACTCACTCGGAACGACCGACCTAGATGCTTAATTCTTACATCTTAAAATATTATTGAACTGTGCTT
>NW_018404667.1:1560024-1592176 GCF_002113885.1 Mizuhopecten yessoensis
ACGACCGACCTAGATGCTTAATTCTTACATCTTAAAATATTATTGAACTGTGCTTTGTGAAATATCCACGTATTCACGTGTCCTGTGCTACAAATAAACATTGAATATGGAACTACATTTTGTTGTGTTATTGTTGTTGACGGTTGCTAAGATCTCTCACGATAGTGTCACATTTCCCCGCGAAAAAACACTGTTCTCGCCACTGCGTTGCACCCGTGTATAAGCAGGAACAAACCCTGTTTATTTGTTTTATTCGTTGTTATATCGATCCACTGAAAGGATTCGTCAATGTAAATATAAGGAATGATATTTATTTTTTCAACATTTATGAGGTCATAACAACAATGGGTTTTTGGACATATTTTACATGAATCGCGTAGCATGAATCATTGTTGTTATGACCTCATAAATGTTGAAAAAATATAAATCACTCCTTAAATAATAGTATGCTCGATGAGACATAAGATTGCTGTGGGGTAGAAGACACGTCCTTTTTAAAACGGAACTTCCCGCACTTGGCCAGAACACATACGTTTCAGCTTTCCTATATCAACTGGAAGTGAAATGTTTTTTGGTTTTTGAATAATTAATTAAATTTGTTTATTGTTTGGTTGATTGGATATTGTTATTATTACCCTATTTTGAACCGTGCTTCCAACGGCATCATTTATAGTGCCGCCTCACTAGAATGCTACAGCACAGATACCGCAACATACATCCCAGACCAATTTATACTCCACCTGGGTTGTTGGAGTCGTGTGGTAACCATTCGACCAATTCGCCCAGAAAAAATATCCTTTCAGTCGAAGAAATAATATAAAAAGAAAAGATATCAACGAGTCGTTAGTGCTATACGTGTGTGCATGCATATGTCATGTGAATGTATTCAAGGATCAATCAAATATCGTTACCTGTGTCTTACTGCCAATAATAATGCATGCATCTTCAACTACCTATATAGGGATGTTTATATATTTTTTTTACAAATTCACATGTCTGTGTAATCATATCTGGATTTAACAAACCAACACAAACTTACTCCAATACCATGGACTAGTCTCTGCTATCAAACGCTATTTAAGAAAATATGATTTCATGATACAAAGACGTTCCCAGCCTATTATACCTCTCTTGTTTGATATATTTTGTCAGAGTAAATTGATAATTGCATCCATTTGGTGAGTTTCAGCTAACAAATGTCTTCTTTTATAACAAAATTGAAATACAGAACATTTAAAGTTGCATTGACTGAAACCGTGACTGCATCGTCATAGTTAGATTCACCAGATATGTTTTAAAGCTCTTTAAGCATCGAAGCATATATATGTCATTCAGATTTCTTGCAAACTACAGCCATTACAACCACATTAAGAAGAAAATATTTGACAATTATCATATTAAATCCTATTTTCCTTCTATTGATGAGACAAGAGTGTATTGTTATGCATGATACATTTGAGAACATGAAAGACTGTTTACTTTCAAAACCTCCATATATATTTAAGTTTATGTGATATATACGTCTCTGGTTTGAATAATTACACAAATAGGTATACTAATATGACAAAATATTTGAATGTGTAAAATAAATTTGAACAAGAGTTACATAAAGTACGCGTCAGGTGATTTTGTTCTAAGTCACCCGCCGAGCGACAAATTTTCATCCCTGTCATGGTTGTTCCGTTTATTGTCTTACTCAGATCAAATGCTCAGACGACCTGACGTCTTGCTCACCAACATTTGCGGCGGGCAGTTTTGAAAAGTGACTCAAGTTTTCCACAAAAAGAGGCGGTCCGGAGTTGTTCTAAATCAGAAAAATAAATTATATTTTCGGTCCGGATCAGAACGGTTTGCATAACATACACAATTAATCCTCCGATTTATATAAACAATTTTTAAGTGACGATTGCATTTCTGTAATTTTTCATTCTTTTATTTATGTCTGTTTCACTCACACATGTTTCCAAAAACAGAAATGGTAGTTAGTTTATAGATGATTTGTTTTACAATTTTAATGATGAAATGAGTTCCTCCTGAGGAGGCAAACGGTGTGTTGGATGCTATCTAAATGAATATGGTTTTTTTTTACATAAGTGGTTAATCTAGTAACTGTAAATAATATACATCTAGAGCCACATAAAAAAGGTTTGTACCTTTGGCGTAAGGACTACAACACAGAATAGATCACTTCCAAAAACTACCCCGGGCATCCCCTTTTAAAATCCTTTAACCAGAGAAATATATACATGTACTATATTATAGTGTGTATAAACTGGTTTTATACGCCTCTGTTTTAACCGCCCGATGTTTATTTTTTAAAACAATACTGTTTTAAACAAAGTGTCTGATCAGAGAGGTATACGTTTCTGGTCTGACGTGCTGACAAAAAAGGGTAAATAATACAGTTTTGGTTATTAAATTGATCTTTAGAAAATTTGATGAACACTTATATACAACACAGAACAATTGATTAAAAAAAACCATTGTTCTAAATTGATCAAATTAACGCAATATAATATATACGTCACTGGCGCACCGAACCCCATTCTTTATAATATATAGATATACGATTGGAATTGACAACAAAATGCACCGGTACAAAAATTAATACTCAAAATGAGCAGCAACCCGTGTTTTTTTCACTCCCAGTCGTAAAACTTGAAACGTTTTTATTCTGTATGCAATCCAAGGAATTAAGCACACACCACTTCTAAGAATATTGCAGAGGGAGAACATGTCCGTTCAAGTCTCACAAAGATTAGTAATGCTTTAGATTGTAGCCGGCCGAGAGAAATTTAAGGACCGGAATAAACAGAATGTTTTTACATGGAACGCCATTTTTCGGAATGGACAGGGTCCGGTTTATACAGGGTTTAACTTTTATGATTATATAGGGGTTATTCCGGGACCATAAATTAAAGCCGGTTTAGACAGGGATCCAAATTAGACAGGGCCGGTTTAGACAGGTTAAACTGTAGTTGACAAAATACATTATGTATGTTGCTTTATTGTCAAGTAAAAAGCTTCAATATATTGACGTTTCTATTCTTGACAAGTCGCTCGAGTTTGTAAATAGTATAGAAACTGGTAATTACCAGGGTAAGAAAACAGAAATAGAGTTTGGTGTTTTTGTGTGTGTCAGAAATGATATAGAAGATGAAGTCCTTTTTGTTATAAAATGTCCATATTTGCCGATTTACGCAGGTCCTTTAGCAATCCTTACTTTATCCGACACATTAGTATGCACAAATTGATTAAGTTGTTTTCAACAGAAAATAAGAAGTAAATAGCTAATTTGGCAAAGTATCTAAGAATTGTCAATAGAAAACGACAAAATGTATTGAAGAGTTAGTCAGTAATAAACACTAATTGATCAACTAATAAGATCAGTGGATCATGATAGGCTTTCGTACCTGTGATATCATTGGCCCGCAATAGACTCGGGACACTTAAGAGAGTCGTTTATAAAAGTAATTCATGATTTTTACGCCACGATTGCATTAATACAACACCTGAACTTTCTTTATAAATTAATATACTACTCGAAAGAAATATGATTTTTTTCTGATCAGTTTATAAATTCCTAAAATTTTAATATGATAACAATGATTAAATCCGCTGAGGTATAGAAAAGAGAAAGCGAATATTAGAGATGTATACACTTTATATGTCTCTAGTATACCGAAGTATCATTCGAATTCGACATCGATAACGTAAGAAAACAATGAACGTGAGGTATATTAGTAGATGACTCCGCACCAGATTAGCAGTTGTGTGGGAAGTCCTGGACATGATTGAGATATTATTTTAGGTAAACTTAACGCATTCAGTCAAAATATGTAAAAAAAAAAAAATGAAATCTGGAATGGTGACTCCGCACCAGATTAGCAGTTGTGTGGGAAGTCCTGGACATGATTGGAAATCATTTATTGTATGTAATCTTTTGTATGTAGATTGTACTTGTTTTAAAGTAGAGTATATCTGTTATGTTGTATTCCATGAAGGGAGCATACTGGTATATATCGGATTAATCGACGTGTCCAGTACACAAATCAACAGCCCCACCGTTGACACGTGCCTCGGGTATGGATGTGATATTTTGTATGGTATTCGAGCGGTTCTGGGTCATTTTGTCCAATTACTAGTTTACCATATAATACACATTTAAACACGTTTTATTGTTTCTTACAAGTATAAAAATGCAACTGTCATTGCTGTAAATTATGTATGCGACACAGATCATAGTACTCTCGTGTATATCGCATTCGAGGATTCTAAACAATCGCCACAACTTACAGAGCGGTCCGTTATGCTTTTGATCTTTAACCTGAATCTTGAAGACATCAGAATGTAGGTCCCGTTCGTCAGACCACGGAATTAGATTGCTATATATAAGTCCGTGATTAGACTTTGTCCATTTAATATGACGTGGATGACGAATTTCATTTTGGATTAAAATGCCTCCTTCAACGAGCTTAGAAGCAAACACGTTTATATAAGAGAATCTAATATTGTGAAAACCTCTGTCTACAAAATGAAATAATCACTTTCTTTATAGTCTCACTAATACTGAAGACAACAGGAAATGTCATATCGAGTTGCATGTAATGTCAGGAGTGAGGGTTTACTGTATTGTTAATCATAGTCAAAGGATTATAAGCATTACTTTTACTGTGTTACCATTGTACATAAACGATAAACACTGAAGAAACCTAAAATTCAATTGTACTCAAAAACAGTCCCGGGTGATACCAATTTACATTTAAAGTCACAAGAGACGTAAATTAAGTAATATAAACGTCCCTGGAGCCACATAGACGAGCTTCGTACCTTTTGCGTGAGGATTCATTATTTGTATACCCCTCTGCTTTAACCGCCCGTTGTTTATGTTTTAACTACAAACAAAGAAACAGTTCTATATAAGTGATTGATCAGGGACGTATACATATCTAGTCAGATTAGCCCGAGTTTCCTGTGGCCCTAACATCAGACAGACATTTTGACATATAGATGTCTGTCTGGGGTTTGGCTTTACTGAAATGAAGATGCCCAGGGGCGAACATTGAAGTACCGATTGGGGATGGTGCAACCCCGTTGAGGTAAATATAATTGGCCACCCCTGATAGCGGTCATGGTCGTCGTCACTAACACACCGATCTTTTCTGTTACATATCCAGGTAAGTGACTCGACACGTTAGCATTTGCATTGTGATTTTTATGAAAATTAACTTAAAATAGTTACAATTAGCATTTTGTCAACTTAAAACATAGATTGTGATTTTAAAGTAAAATAAAATCGTGCTTTAAGGAAATAAAAGAAGTTAAAAAATATGAAAATTTTAAATAAATTCAGTGTAAAATTGTATTTGTTCTTTTGAAATGCGAAATGAACACTTAATTATCTCATACAACCTTTCGATTTCACCTACGGAAACACGAAACAGTAGCTTATCGTATATCTGAAAGAAGTTGCATAAAGTTACCATACAAAAGGATGGTTTTATATACTGGGCATGTTTGTGTCAATCATACGATAGTGAGGATATATTTTGTTTCCTA
This sequence comes from Mizuhopecten yessoensis, assembly GCF_002113885.1. NCBI lineage: Eukaryota > Metazoa > Mollusca > Bivalvia > Pectinida > Pectinidae > Mizuhopecten > Mizuhopecten yessoensis. The sequence continues at coordinate 1,565,584 of NW_018404667.1, forward strand.
TCAAAATATTTGTTTTATGCAGAATTAAGAAAGGAAAAATAAAACTATTCTGTTAAAAAAGTATTTTAAAAGTAACGTTGCCGTAATTCGTCAGATACTGTCGTTGTATAGGAAGATGAATTCATTGGAGATAAGTAGGCGTTGACATCGATACCGCCAAACCCAAACCCAATTTTTTTTTTGAATGTTTATGGTACTAGTGATCTGAAGCTCATATGAATTCAATTGATATAAAAAGCATATAACGCATACAGACAGAAACACCAACCATACGTCTCCGATGCATAATGAAAAGGGTATGAAAGTGTTACTAATCTTATTTTTTATTATTATATACCCGAAGCTATACACACCCGTGTACAGTGGTCGTCTGTATATAGCGAGCGCAGCGAGCTCTTTTTGAATAGTACGCGTGGTATGTATACAGTTGAAGTAAAAATCTATATATAGTAACACAAAACGAAACTGCAATACTATGCGATTTTTTTTCTTTACACCGTGCAGAACGGACTTTAAACTTTGCGACGCTCTGATTGGTTATTAATAGATCAGAAGCTAAAAAATCACCGTTTTAAACATCTCTGTGGCAATAGAAAATATGTTTCACATCGTAACTTGTTTGCGTGAACTTTGCAAACGTATTCGTTATGGTTTGAAATGTTTCTTCATTAAAACGGGTTTAAAAATTAAAATTTTCGACATTTTTGACGAATCAGGTTAAGCAATACAAATATTTGTGGGCTGAAAGTTGCGGGCTTTAACATTTGCCACATTCTGATTGGTTGAAAAGACCGGAACAGATCAACTTCGCCGGTAGTCTCGACTACTTCACCGGGAAATGGAAACGCAGGAGGGTAAAGGCCAACTCAAATGATCGACAAGAGAAGCTATGGAGCGAATTTTACCAGTTTTGACCTCTCACAGACAGGTATTATGTTTGACTCAAAGGTCTACTGATTTCAATGTGTTTGTCACTCTATCAACAAGAAAACAATCGCCAGCTAAATGAAAGCTAGGCCTGTGCAATTCTAGTCGGTTTCAGTGCAAAGGAGATGTTTATCAACGACAAGGGACGACAATGCTGATGTGCCACCAGGGGTATGTACGCGCATAAAAGTGTACTTTTATGTGGGTTAAAGGTAAGTCAAATAATGTATGCTTCGCCTACTTTGTCAGTTCGTGTCGGTGTCACAATATGCCCTCCCCCCACCCCCACCCCGAAGCAATTTCACAAAAAAAAAATGAAATTTCTAACATAACATTAATATGCCCCTAGCAATGCTTTTGAGTTTTTTGTGATGAAATCATTAGGTTTTGTACTCAAGCAGAATGCATCCATGTTAGAAGATTTACTACACTGTAAATATTTTTGAAAAGTGTCGTTTTTATAAATTTAGAAAATATAAGCTTATATATACATTATAATTTTGAAATATTTCAACATAATAACATAATATTCAAGAACAGAGCAGCCTCAAGATTTTCTAAATGAAAATATAACAAAACATAACAAGTAGGAAGTCAACATTATTACCAGGGTTTTTGCCAGCCATTTTGGGAAAGGGTCCCTGACTGCCTGGGCAGGAATTGGGATAATATCATCGGCATTTGGCAAAAATTGGGAAATTTCATCAGTGTTCCCAGGTTAAGGGAACATTTTAGTTTTGATAAAATAAAACATATAATGTGATTTGCAAAAACAAATCATCTAGCTGTTTCTTACAGTAAAATGTATAGCAATAAATAAACACATCAATTTTCAGTGTTTTTGTTGATTTAATTTCAAAATCTTGTTAATTTTGTACATTTGTTTATATTTTGAATGAACAGTGTACATATGAAATAATGACTGGAAACTTGTATGAACAGGCTTTTTATTCCAATTGGGAAAATAAAGACTGAAATTGGAAAAATACAGGGTCATATTCTAAATATTGTAATGAATCCCTGTAACAGACCCTATAAACACCTGGCAAAAACTCTGATTACATAACTTATTTCTTGCACCTGTGCCAATTTGGTCTCATTTGATAAAACTAAATACTAATATGACTAAATACTGGTAAATGAAATAAAATTAAAATATATTGTATGAGGGTTCTTATTATGGGAATTAAAGGGTTTTCTCCTGTCAACTTCAAGTAAATGTAGAGATTCAACTGGGGAGAATCTTGATAACTTGTCAAGAATAACCTTATGTACAGATTTGAATTGCATTTTATGTGCCAGTATATGTGTGCATTCGTATTATGCAAGTATTGATTTTTGACAATTATACTGCAGAATCATAATTAAAAAAAAAATAAAAAAAAATAAGGATCTTCTTATTTTACTGGTATATATCTTAGAATAAAAAACTTGTAATCAGGTTTTACACATCGCAAATTGTATACATATTTAGTTCTGAGCCTAGCATAAACTTGGTTAATACCGGTGTAAAGGGAGAGGAAAAATCCCCGGCCAGACCGGGGTTCGAACTTTTTTTACCAATTACCAATTTGATAAGAAAAGCAGAGGAAAATGTAAATAAAAGTGCAAAGGCAAAAACAGGTAAAAAAAAAATAAAGACAAAAATGGGAATAAAACTTGATATAAAAGGTCAGTTGTGCTAAAGATATTTCTATAGTGTAGTGGTCATCACACTCGCCACTCTGTGGTGGGAGACCCAGGTTCAAATCCTGGTGGAAATAATAGTACAACTTGAAATTATGTAATACTGCAAACATATATAAACATAAAGTTAAACAACTAGTTATATACAACTCATTTCCCATTACTTGGTACATTTTATATAAATATATGTATCCTTGTTAATTTGTTCTTTACTGCATTCATTCAACAACAGGACATTCGAACATCTTGGTAGGCAGTGAGTATTACATTTATGATTTATGAACTTAACCTAGAAAACTGATTTTTTTTAGCTATCAAAGTCTTGGTGTTGACCTCTTGTGAATGCCCCTGTCCGTCATAGTAACCACTTCAGTTTTTTGAAGGAAAGTTACATGGTCAAATGCAAGTCAAATTTATGAATTACACGTGGATCTAATCTGCCAGAAGTTCGAGCCCAAAAGAGGTCAAATTGACTAAATTTTCAACAGTCTTCTTATTCAGGCACAGACATGCTAAAATCAAATACTTTTCATAGACAGAAAGGTCCTGTAGGCCTATTTCAAATTTATGAATATTTTGTTACCTCTGGATCATTCATTCCTCCTTAAGAAAGGGTTAATATTTAGGCTAAAACAAAACAAAAATGTTTTTCAGGCAACATTCCAGAGAAAAATAGGGATGGTCAGTAAGTAGGCATTTTTTATTTATTTTTAATTTTGATGGATCAATATATACTTACAGGGTAATACAAAATGTAAGAAAAATGAATTTCTATGCATTTCAATTGTTATTATTCTGTCAAGAATGTGGTCAGGATCCCGTGACCATAACAGTGAAATGATCTTCATGGATACAAAGAAGGTGATAAAATGTTCCCTAAGGTCCGCAGGAAAAATTTCAGGTAGGTCATGATCAGATTATCCGAAGCATATGTAAACTTGTTTCTGGCCTTACGGTAGTTTATATAGGGAAATAACAATTTTAGGTACAAATTCAAAGTTGGTTGGAATGACTATATATACCCGGTAGCTATCATGTGACTGAATTTTGAGGCTTTGAAAATTAAGAACCTGGCCCTTCCCTAGGGCCTATAGGGAGGGGCCAAAGAGGGAAAATTGGCTGAAATTTCAACAATCTTCTTCTTAAGATCCAGATATGCTAGAATCAAACACTCTTCATGGATGAAAATGTCCTAAGTAGCTATATCTGAAATTGTTATTTCATTACTCCTGTGTCGTTCATTCCTCCACTACATGTATATATATATTTTCTGAAAATTGTCAGCAATATATACTGTATGTCAGACAATTATGTACCTGCCAAAAATGATATTTCAATAATATATGTAGGTCACTCCCAACATGAATTTCTCTCAAGTAATTAAACAAACCTTTTTTGGATTAAATGAACTTTTGTTCTGTTATTGTTTGATTTTCACATCACTACAACACATAACATAATTGCACTGCAACTCAAGTCCATGTATATCTTGTATAACATAATATCACTGTTGTATATGTGTCATTTCTGTGTTGTATGCTTTAGGTTCAAAATATGTTCAGTGAAATACGATATAATGCTTTCTTACATTACAATGTAAATATTCAAAAGGAATGGATATTGCAGCCATTGCTTCTCCAATATAGGAATACTGAGAAATTGAATGATGGTTTAGAGCTACAAAATGGGAACCATAATTATATATAATTACTTAATATTGATTTAGAATCATTCATAACTACTTAATACTGATTTGGTATCATCTTTGAGCTAATTTTATTTTGTTTGAATGTGACCTATTGACCAGGTAAAGCTTGTAAATGAGAGATGTTGTAACATCCTCAGTTCTGTATTGTTTGTCTGTGAGTACTTAGAAATTACCATGCTCTTTGCAGGTTATGAAAAGATTATAGACTCGTACTAAGTGTGATTGCTCCTAGGGTTCTGTCACTCCAGCATGGTGACCTTATAACATTGAAATGGTTGAAATCAGTGTCCTATAATGAAAAACGCCTACTGACAATCAATAGACAACTACCAAAGTTTTCCGTAGATCTGGTACCAGGAATACAATCATGTACCAGTCATACATGGCCGAGATACACAACATAATAATCAGTGAACAATAATTGGAAGGTCGTTTCAAAAAAACAAATACAAGCCCAACATATGTTTCAAAGTAAACATTGCCATTTTTTACTAGCCTGGGGAATTGAGCTTGGCAGTTAAGGCACACATGTAGATTTTCATGAACTGATCTCACTGACCTCACTGTGTCCTATATGATTTGACATTTGACCTTAACTTTTGAAAAAGTTGGACTGGGGCATATCTTATTTACTATTTCACCTGGAGTACAAGGACATCTTTCAATGGTGGAGTGAATAGTGAAAGATTTAAGTCATTGTGACGTATGTCTCGACCTTTGACCTTTACTTTTGAAAATATTTGTACGTAGCATATGCTTTTTCACCTGGAGTAACCAGATTTAGTGAACAAGGACATCTTGGGATGGCGGAGTGAAGTAGGTCACTATGACGTCACTGTGACCTATATGCTTCCTGACCTAAGTGTACTGTTTGTGTATAGAAATTCTTACCGGTGGCCATGGGGGTCTATGGATTGCCTTCCATTACTTTGCCTTGTTAATTAATATTTTTTATGCACAGTAGAACACATTTCTTTCATTATTTCTTGAGAAAATTTTGCCCTAAAGGAATCAGGCAATATATTGACAAGGGTGTTAAAATAATAGTAAATAAGTAACAACAAAAAGGCCTACATGGAATATCTGACAGGTTTTCTTAGTTAAAATACATTTTTTTTAAACTACCATTCGTTTCTTTTTCATGGAAGAATATTCAGTTCACGTATGTCCTAAGGAGGAATTATGTTCGTTTTGTTACCCTAAAATTCTTAGCTGGGGCGCCACAGGCGCCGATATCTACACTTTCATCTGAAAAGTTACTGAACTACATGTATGTGCGCTCGCTTATAGGCAGAGCCTATTTCATATTACTTTCCCTGTTCAATATTTGAATTAAATTAAAACGATACGAAAAACAGACATTGTACTTCAGACTCATAATTCAATCAGATACGTATAGAAATAGACTATAAACTATACGGACCCGCGAATTAGTTACAATAATGTTAGTTTGGACTTAATTCTGACATGTCGGAGTAATCATTCTCCCGGGTGTTGGTTGAGATACATCTTATTTATACGATTTCGTGGTAGAAACTAGATACGCCGGCAAAAGACATCCTTGCGACTTGAGACGCTTAAATCATTTCTCGGGTGCTGTTGTAAGGAGGGGTGGCATTTATTTCGAGATATATTCCTCTTTACACAGCGGGATAGGTCCAAACAAACAAACTGTAGCCGGGTCCCTGTGACTGAACTTTACCTTCGAAATAACAATAGCCGCAGGTATCAGGGGTTATCCCACATTTAATCAATAATAAACTATTTGTATCTGTATTTGTTTAACCAATAATAAAGGTAAGGCCAGGTGAGAGAAAATACCACTATTGTTGAGGATAATCACAGCCGGTGCACGTCTTCCGTGTTACTGTGACGTTGTTTGTCTCTTCCAATGTTTTCCTGATCTTTCTAATAGCGTAGCCTTTGTCACTGTATCTGATAATTGAGGTTCGTAATTCTGGAGATAAGCGTGAGATCTTCTGCAATGCTGCCATTTGCCTAAGTGAAATGATAAACTGCGTGCGCATCCTAACCCAAATTGACGGAGTAGATGATCGAACTAAACAGCCGGACGGAACAGCCGGACGGAGTAGCCGAACTAAACGACTCAATGAAATAGTTGGACGAGAGGGACGGCCGATATGACCGAACGGAACGATTTAGCTGATACGAACGAAACAGACGAAAATTACGAACGTACAGATATTTTAATTGGTTTCTATGAATCCAACACTGATATTCTGCTTGTAGCTGTATTTTAGTCCACTTTTAAGATTACAAGTGTGAGATTAATACCAGGTGAGCGATGCAGGCCCAGTTGGGCCTCTTGTTTTTATAACTTATAGCTACAGTTCTGTGAATGTATGTCCCAAAGTTTCCTCCGGTCTAAGTACCAGACTTTTGTAATTTTGACAAACAGATGTCTGCACAACACATGTACATCAATCTGTCAAAAATCTTAGTGTTGGGATCATAGGAAACTCTAGCCAGCCTGTTCCACACTGTTGTCTAGTAAACTATATATGTATATAACCAGTTATCAAATTGGGTCAAAATTTAGAAAAAAAATGTTTAGTACATATCTGCTTGATTGAAATCAAAACAGGTGTCTAGTGTGAGGGATTGGTTATATTAAACATACCTGCCACAAACATTGCATGTACATGTGTGGGTTAATAAAATAAAAAAGCCAGAAATGACAAAGACAGCTGGCGAAACAAAAGTTTCAATTTAAAACTAGATGTCATACCTTCTAAGCGGAAAGAAGTATTTTTTAAATGAATCTGTTCCGTGCGTTGCCCGTGTAGTCGTACACAACTTAAAATAAGCTTGAGATCGGACAAAATTTATATTAATCAGGCATTATGGTATTTTGTCCATTGTGTGAGTATACAGACCCTGGACCGTTTTTCTTTACCAAAAGTGCGTTGCGTTTCCATTGCGTTCCTCTTACGTTTGCGTTGCGTTTGCGTTCCGTTTCCGTTGCGTTTGCGTTGACCGTTTGATGTGCGTTTTAACTTTAGCGTGAAGTGTGCGTTGAACATGCATTTTGCTGGTTATGTAAAAAAAGTGCTGAAATGTTTCTATATAAAAAAAGATAGTTATATATCGCCCCATTAGAGCAACAAGGTGCTATGTCAGTTTTGAGAAAAACGAATTTGAAAGTTTTAGTCCATTGTCGCCAAAGTGCTATCTGAGGCAGAGAATAACTGGTTATATATTATTAAACATAATATTGAAAAGAAGACATACCAAAATAATGAGGTCAAAGGTCAACTATAAATAGCATAGCATAGGTCATTTTCAAGATAGCACCTTGTTGCATTGACATACTGATGGAAGTTAATGCAACAAGGCGCTATCATCCTGATATAGCCCTTTGTTGCACTGGCTTATTATCAAAATGTTCCCTATACTTTGTGCAACAAAGGGACTTTATTTAAACCAGTCTTCTGATTAGAAACAGTTATATGTAATAATGATTAAATAATTAAATCTTCGAATGTAGTTAGGCACAATTTATTAACAAATGTCAAAATATTATTTTTTTAAGTTAAAAACCTACCAAAGACGTAATAGTTCCCAGCATATTTTATCCAAATCATATAGTTTACTTAAAATCCAAGTTTTAGTTTGTAGCTATATTACAGTTCAATTAGTTTTCACTTAATGTTCACTAAGGTTTTTATCAGATAATCTATCCGAATGTATGCTACTCATAACTCAGGTTTTCGGTATCCACACATCATACACACAAGTGAAAAAATAATTTGTTATTAAAGAAATCCTTGTATTAACATTATGTGCTAACGCCTAGCCTAAGTTATCATTTTCTTCAAATTCACTGTCATCTATGTCTGACATCTCGTCCTTTAACGTTTTACTGGTTTGAAGAGATTCGTAATATGTATGGTTTTCCTCTGGAATAATTTTAGTACGGCACAGAGACATCAGGTCATTTGTTTTCACAGTAGAGATTGGCAGTTTGGAGTTGAAGCATTTTGTTAGGGTACTGTCATTCTGTTGCATCCTTCCTCTTGTGACACGGATTTCAAGAAACTCTTCGGGATCAAAACTGTAATTGACAAAAATATAATTTGGCTTGTCTTTTCTTACTTGGATCCATTTAATGCAGAGCCAGTTCACTCTTTTTCCACAGATGTCAATCTTCATGTTGCTAGCAGTCCTAGATTTGAGTGCCTTCAGATCATAAAAGTCATCAAACCGCATTGGAATGACAGTGTATGGCTTATTTCCTCGCGCCAGCCTGACGATCGTTATCCACTGGCTTGGGACGAAGACTTGAGTTTGTAAATTAAAAATAAAATAAATATAGAAATTAAATAGATTAATACATGAAATAATCGGTCGGAAGTTTAGCAATGACTTATATTTATATTCGAATATTTGGGCCGCGTCGTGTGCTGATTGCTGGATGCATGTCTATACACGTACCATAATTGGCCAGTAAAATTACAAGTAGAAAATAATTGAGTAATTAGTTATTAGTATATTATAAATATTGAATTTTCGTACTTACATCATTCTGTTCATATGAATACTGTATATGAATCAAATTCAACTAAATATACAAATACTTCCATCACTGCACGCATAGGCTGATGGCTTCGTAATGACACCAGGGGAGTTTAAATTGAAGAGAGTCTTGTTATTAGCGCGTCTAAACGGCGGGTTTTATTTTATTAAATATTTGTAGTTTTATATCTTTGTGTGTATGCTTTTTCGTTAATTTTATTGTATTCATTGTGGGTTTTGTTTACGTCCAGGTCGAATTATGTAAGTCCTGCGCTCGACTTGCCATATGTGTATCGGGGGTGCTTCCTGTGAGGTTCGAGAGGTACAAGGCCCCTGCCAACATCGACAATAACTTATTATTCTCTTTATTTCCTCCAATCTGAAGATTACATTTAAACATAATAATGCGCACATATTTACATTACAAAACAAATCATATTGAATACACATAAGCACCAAATAACATACATGACATATACAGACTTAATTACATTGAAGTCTTACATTCAATAAATATCATTAATAAGTGTATATATGATGAGGTAATACATACATATCATATTAAACATTCATATCATTTTTTATATCTATTTTATTTATATTAATCTTTATCAGGATGTGAGATTATATCTACACACTACCGGTAGTATAACTTGTGCATCTTTTCGACAGCTGCTACTGATTTCAATCTAAATTCATTCATGTCTAATACATTTAATTCGTAAGTCATTTGTCCCCCAATTAAAATATGAATTAATTCGTGATCTGTCAGAGAGTGTATGTACGCACTCAGCAGAATACCAGTATCGCTAATGTTTGCGATAGAGCACCACAACTTGTCCTTTAGGTGTTCAGTATAGCTACACTTTAATATGATATGAGTTAATTTATCTTGGTAAATAATACCTATGACATAGCTCTTTGGCTTTACCAGTACGAATATTTACTATTAATTTCGTAACATATAATATGGAATCTTTAAAATCCGGGAATTTCATTGCCAGTTTCCATAGTATATGTGGTTGCAATATATTGTGAACCATTACAAATCTGTTAAAATCAGTATCATTTGACATTCGTTCTTTCCAATCATGTTCCTCTTTCAACAACACAGATTTATTCACAATTATTCTCCATTGCCGTTTTAATGGGAATACACTCGTTCGAATATACTTGTTCAACATATTATAAAGATTGTACTTTTTAAAAATTCTCAAAATATCATTTAAAAGTCCAAAATGGTCACCAGATCTGTTCAGCATTGATGCGTATAGTCTTCTTAAAAATATACGTGATGACAATGTATTTTTATCTAAATAACACAACCTTCCAAAAAACAACAATTTTCTTATATCTATAAAGCTTTCTATGGATGTCCATCCAATCAATCCATAGCACATATCAGTACGTGTTCTGTTGCTAAAACCTTGAACTGATTTTAAAATAAATCTTTGCGCTCTTTCCAACAAAAGTGACTCTTTCATTGATAAAATCCATAGTTCACAACCATAGTGCTGACGTATATACAACTTGTTTGATAAGTTTTTCGGCAGTAACTGGATTTAACGCACAAGGATGTGCACCACTCTTAATTAAACTCATTGTACCACTTTTTAATTTGCTACAAGCACGCATTGTACGTTCATATGTTTGGAATTTATTATTTAACATAATACCAACGTGAACAATATCTTCCACTTCCGGTATATTATCATACAAATAAAAACTAGTAGCACATTTCACTTTTTTTTTTCTTATTAAAATACATAATCTTACTTTTGGTGTTAGAAAACAAAAATCTCCATTTTTTACTATAATCTTCACACATCCGTAGCATATATTCCAAATCAGTATATTTATTGCTTACGAGGCATATATCATCAGCTTGAGTGGGTATATTAACTCTAATGTCGATGATCATTGATCCCCTGCCACTCTGTTCAATATTTTTCAGCAACATATTAATAAAAACTAAATACATTTTCGCAGATAATGCGCTCCCTTGTAAAATACCTCTCTCCATAGGTACCCATCTTGATTGTAATCCATTAAAGATAATGCAACTTTTGACACCAGTATATATTCCTTTCAGTTATTTCCATACTTTCGAGTTCAAGCCAATTTCATAAAGTTTGTATAGCAGGCCTGCGTGCCATACCGTATCAAAGGCTTTATTGCTATCTAAAAATCCAACATACACATTATCATCATTTTCTAAGTTATATCTTATACATTCCTGTAAATTAAATGATGTACATAAACTACATAAACCTTTCTGATAGGCTGCTTGTTGCCTACATGGAAATGTATCTGATTCAAGAATTGAACTTATTCTTTCTGATATTAACATTTCAAAAACTTTAAAAATAACTGGTAATAAAGTGATACCTCTGTAGTTATTGGAATCATCTTTTGGTTTATTATTCCCTTTATATAACGTAACAATATTTCCTTTCTTCCAATCAGAAGGTATATATTCATTATCTATTACCAGGTTAAATAACCTCGTTAAGTATTTAAATAACTGTTCGTTCCCATTAATAAGATGCTCGTACACTACTTCATTGTGGGTTTTGTTTACGTCCAGGTCGAATTATGTAAGTCCTGCGCTCGACTTGCCATATGTGTATCGGGGGTGCTTCCTGTGAGGTTCGAGAGGTACAAGGCCCCTGCCAACATCGACAATAACTTGACTTTGATTACGACGTTGAAAATCATTGAGACCTAGCAATTTTACTAGTTTGGCATTTGGTATTTCTTTAAGCTGAAGTAATAGGGCACATTATTATTAATTTTCAATATTTAATAAAATTGTGATGAGTATTCAAATAGGTATTTAAAATATTGAAAAGACTAATCAAGAACGTGATGATTGTTAAACCACGAATGGCAAAACCCGCCATAAATGAAAAAAATATCAATACATAATTAAATTGGTTTAATAAAACAAATTCATGAATGAATCAATAAAATGAAATAAACATATTGAAATAAAATAAATGAACAAAAAAACTTTAATAAAATAACTAAATTAATGCAGGAGGGTATAGATGGTAAATGCAGTTTACATGTGTGCGTAGGTGGTCAAGGGAGTATAGGTGATGTAGGAGGGTATAAGTTTTATATAAAGTAAAAATGAGGAAGGAGGGTAAAGGTGGTATATGGAGTTAATGTGATGTAGGAGTGTATATGTGGTATAGGAAGTATAGGTGATGTAGGGGGATATAGGTGGTATAGGAAGTACAGGTGATATAGGATGATATAATTAAAAAATCTGATGTAGGAGGGCACATGTGGTATAGGAAGTAAATGTGATGTAGGAAGTTTAGTTGATGTAAGAGGCTATAGGTGGCTTAGGAAGTATATATGACGTAGGAGGGTATATGTGGAAGGTATATAAAGTAAAGGTGACGTAGGAAGGTATAGAAAGTAAATATGACTTAGGATTGTATGAAGATGTAAGAGGGTATATGTGATGTAGCAGGGTATAGGTTGTTTAGGACGTATATGTGATGTAGCAGGGTATAGGTGGTATAGGAAGTGTATGTGATGTAGGAGAGTAAAGAAGGTATAGGACGTATATGTGATGTAGCAGGGTATAGGTGGTTTAGGACGTACATGTTATGTAGGAGGGTATTGGTGGTAGAAGAAGTAAAGGTGATGTAGAATGGTATAGGTTGTAAAGAAAGTAAAGGTGATGTAGAAGGGTTATGGTGGTATTGGAAGTAAATGTGATGTAGGAGGATACAGTTATTTAAGGTGATGTAGTTGGGTATAGGTGGTTATAGGAAGTATATGTGATGTAGGAGGGTATAAGTGGTATATAAAGTAAAGGGGATGTAGGTTGGTATAGTTAGTCAAGGGAGTATAGGTGATGTAGGAGGGTATACGTTTTATATAAAGTAAAAATGAGGAAGGAGGGTATAGGTGGTATATGGAGTTAATGTGATGTAGGAGTGTGTATGTGGTATAGGAAGTACAGGTGATGTAGGGGGATATATGTGGTATAGGAAGTACAGGTGATATAGGAGGATATAGTTAAAAAATCTGATGTAGGAGGGCACATGTGGTATAGGAAGTAAATGTGATGTAGGAAGTTTAGTTGATGTAGGAGGCTATAGGTGGCTTAGGAAGTATATATGACGTAGGAGGGTATATGTGGAAGGTATATAAAGTAAAGGTGACGTAGGAAGGTATAGAAAGTAAATATGACTTAGGATTGTATGAAGATGTAAGAGGGTATATGTGATGTAGCAGGGTATAGGTTGTTTAGGACGTATATGTGATGTAGCAGGGTATAGGTGGTATAGGAAGTGTATGTGATGTAGGAGAGTAAAGAAGGTATAGGACGTATATGTGATGTAGGATAGTAAAGAAGGTATAGGACGTATATGTGATGTAGCAGGGTATAGGTGGTTTAGGACGTATATGTTATGTAGGAGGGTATTGGTGGTAGAAGTAAAGGTGATGTAGAATGGTTATGGTGGTATTGGAAGTAAATGTGATGTAGAAGGGTTATGGTGGTATTGGAAGTAAATGTGATGCAGGAGGATAAAGTTATTTAAGGTGATGTAGTTGGGTATAGGTGGTTAAAGGAAGTATATGTGATGTAGGAGGGTATAAGTGGTATACAAAGTAAAGGTGATGTAGGTTGGTATAGGTTGTAAAGGAAGTAAAGGTGATGTAGAAGGGTTATGGTGGTATTGGAAGTAAATGTGATGTAGGAGGATAAAGTTATTTAAGGTGATGTAGTTGGGTATAGGTGGTTATAGGAAGTATATGTGATGTAGGAGGGTATAAGTGGTATATAAAGTAAAGGTGATGTAGGTTGGTATAGGTTGTAAAGGAAGTAAAGGTGATGTAGAAGGGTTATGGTGGTATTTGAAGTAAATGTGATGTAGGAGGATAAAGTTATTTAAGGTGATGTAGTTGGGTATAGGTGGTTATAGGAAGTATATGTGATTTAGGAGGGTATAAGTGGTATATGAGGTAAAGGTGATGTAGGTTGGTATAGATTGTATAGTTTGCAAAGGTGATGTAGGAGGGTATAGGTGGTATATGAAGTAAAGCCGATGTAGGAAGTATAGGTGGTGTAGAAGGGTATAGGTGAAATAGGAAGTAAATGTGATGTAGGAGATTAAAAGGGGTATATGAAGTACATGTGATGTTGGAGGGTATAGGTGGTATAGGATGGTATATATGATGTAGGAGGGTATAGGTGGTGTTAGAGGGTATATATGATGTAGGATGGTGTAGGTGGTGTTAGAGGGTATATATGGTGTAGGAGGTTGTAGGTGGTGTTAGAGGGTATATATGATGTAGGAGGGTATAGGGTGTGTAGGATGGTATATATGATGTAGGAGGGTATAGGTGGTGTTAGAGGGTATATATGATGTAGGAGGGTGTAGGTGGTGTAACAGGGTATAGATGATGTAAGCGGGTATAGGTGGTATATGAAGTATAGGTGATGTAGGAGGGTATATGTGGTAAAGTAAGTAAAGGTGATGTAGGATGAAATAGTTAGTTCAGGTGGTGTATGAGGGTATATGTGGTTTAAGGAAGTATATGTGATGTAGGAGGGTATAGGTTGTATAGGAAGTAAAGGTGATGTAGAAGGGTATAGGTTGTATAGGAATAAAAGGTGATGTAGGTAGGTATAGGTGGTATATGAAGTAAAGCCGATGTAGGGAGTATATGTGATGAAGGATGGTATAGGTGGAAAAGAAAGTAAATGTGATGTAGGAGGGCAAAGGGGGTATGTGTAGTAAAGCTGATGTAGGAAGGCAAAGGGGGAATACGACGTGTAGGTGATGTAGGATGGTATATGTGATATAGGAAGTAAATGCTATATAGAAGAATATAGGAAGTAAAGGTGATGAAGGAAGAATGAAAAAGGATATATGTGGGATAGGTAATGTATAAGGACAATGTTTCAATCCGCGGAGATAAGGAGAAGAGATAGAGAATATTAAAGTATACTTCAAATTCGACATCGATAACTAGAGAAAACTATGAACAAGAGGAATATTAGCAGAGACTTATTTTGTTGCTTAACTTGACGTAACTTGACGTGATTCAATTGGAAATCTGGAACGGTGATCCCGCAACTGATTATCAGTTATGTTGTAAGTCCTGGAAAGGATTGGAAACAAATCATTGCATGTAATCTTCCTATATAGCTTGTACTTATTTTGAAATAGTGTATATCTGCTATATTGTATTCTATAAAGGGTACATACTGGTTTCTGTCGGTATTAAAAGACGTGTTCAGTACACAAACCAACAGCCACGCTTTTGAGACGTGCCTTAAGTGATTGATTGATAGATTTTACGTCCGCTTTACTACAGAGTAGTTCGGTTATTCAGCAGTCCTGTGCCTCAGGTTGGTTGATTGCTTGATGGATTGGTTTTACGTCCGCTTCACTATCAATCAATCAATCACCCTGAGGCACAAATCTGCTGGATAACCGAACTGCCTCAGGTATGGATGTTTCATACGGTTTTGTTGGTTGATTTTTGCTTTTAGTAAAGTTGATTTTGGTAGTGCTGAAAACATATTCAAGGCAGCTGTTTGCATTCGATGAAGTTTATTTGGTTTTCAAGCTCTGAGTCAAGACTTTTGTATACAATACAAAAGTCTGTAATTTTACAACAATACATTTCAATAATAAAACAAAGTATAGTTAATATTGGTATATAGATACAATTGGCATCCTACCATTACAGAGTTACATATATAAACTATGCTATGACAACAGTTGGGGGAAATACGGGGAAAATGAGTTGGTAGTAAACTCTGTAATGCTTAGCAATGAGAAGTAAACACCGCCTGGGGACATATTTAGCAGAACAGTGAATCTCTTTTCTTTTGAAATAAAACTGATACAAAATATAAAAATTTATCCAAGAATGCCTCAAAATAGATATTTATATAGCATAGGAAAGATAACCATGATCAATAATAGGTTTGACCAGTATTGGAGTTTGTCATTGACTTTGTTTACATTAGTTACTCCTACTTTCACTTAGTTATGATCGTTTCCGGTTTGTGTTGGTCACTTCCGGTCAATAGTACACTACACAATATCAGTTAAACAATGCAGAAAATGGACTAAAGATAAAAAAAAATACAAATACACAGATAAGGGTCGATACAGGCAATTAATATAGAAATGAATGGACAATTAAAAGTAGGGATTATTTACATGGGTTCACTTGGTTTTCTATATGAAGGAACATCAACTGTGCATATAGTACTAAGACCACAATTAATTTTACTATATGTTTCATTGTAACATTTAATTTCATAACAAATTCCCAATATTTGATAGCCAACTTTCCATCGAACCTGGTCACGAGCAACATATTGGTTATAAAATATCAAAATTTCAACTTAGCATAATGACCTTTTTCTTGAGATAATCGTTTGCATGTGTCACCAATGTAAAAAATAAAATTTCGTGTCAGGGGTGGAGGTAAACACAGGACTTTTCAAACAGCACCCTACACCAAAAAAAAAAATGCACAATATACAAATTTGACAGAGAAAAGGTACAGTATTTTAACACCAAACTTGTACACAAACACCAAGTTCTAAGAGCCATAGTATATGTTTTTACTAAAGTACCTATATTTCTGAGGGACTTCATTCGTGGGTACTGAACCCAGAAGCATTCAGTTATTATAGGACTTACTTTTTTACTTGTTCAAGTAAATGTTTCCTTAACTTTAAGCAATTTGGAACTTGTTGGTGAA
Source organism: Mizuhopecten yessoensis (assembly GCF_002113885.1). Lineage (NCBI taxonomy): Eukaryota > Metazoa > Mollusca > Bivalvia > Pectinida > Pectinidae > Mizuhopecten > Mizuhopecten yessoensis. Next base: position 1,582,196 of record NW_018404667.1, read on the forward strand.
AACCGCATCAGTTTAAGACATATAAAACAGAAGTAATGATGAATTAAAAAAAAAACCTATCATACTGTGATTTTGTGCTGAGTTGGCAGACATTTTCAGGGTCAGGGATAACTGATATCTTCTGAAAGAAAATATAATATTTCAATTCTGTAAAGTGTTTAATGATGTAGAATAATATCTCCACTTACCCAAATAAAGTGTTTACATTGTAATCTTCAACTTTAGTTTTTTTAAGAATTTAAATTTAAAGTTTTGCTTTAAATTTTTAATTCTTTCATTAAATGAACATTTAAACTGTGCCTAACCCAGCATTCAGTCTCCATAACTACACCTCAACAAACCTGCCGGAGCAAAAAGTGGGATGCAGAGACAAGCCAATCTAGTGTCCGAGGAGATAAAAGCACTCAACAAAAAAGACATGGCCGAGAAGACCGGACAGGTAGTGGACGGTGATGCTGATCCGAGCACCATCGGAATAGCACTGGACGGGCGGTATAACAGCACATAATTTGGGAGTGCTAAGAAACCTGTCATAAATACATCACAGGGAAGGAGTTTGGGCATTGAGACATCAACTCCTAATAAGTGGATAGTAACACGCACACTTCAGAACAAGCTGTGCTGGACAGATGCTTGGAGGAAAATGCTATTATGTCAACTGTTCTGGAGGTCACTCTGACTCCACAGCCAACACTGACCGATACGACGGCCTGTAAGAGCATGCCATGACAAAGCACATAGGAGACCAGCTGACCAGTCAAGGTATTTTGGTCAAGCACGCCACGACTGACGGTGACGGTACCGGAGACAAAGGCATTCAGGAGGCCATGCACGCCCTATATCCCACGTGGAAGGTGGAGAGACTGGCCGACCCAACACATTTAGGCAAGGCACAGTTTCGGAAGTCGCACAGTGCCAAGTTCAGCGAGTCCATGTTTCCTGGCCGAACCAGACTGATGAGGGCACATTCCCAGAAAATATTTTCTCAGGACCTGAAAGCCCAGAGCAGTCTGATCTTCAAGGACCTTATGAAACTACACAATGGAAATATGGACATTATTACAAAACGTTTACCCGCTGTGCTGAATGCGACTGTTTTGTGCTAATCCGGTGACTGCTCCAAATGTAAACAGCATTCAGTCGTGTGCTCTGGTGGTGACAGTGACAACTGGTTGACACGCTCAATGTTCCTGAGTGCCAACAGAATTAATGATCTGCAGATGACAACAAATAATGAGATGTTAGTGATGGAACTACTGAAGATAAAACTCAGCACCAAGACAGTCCAATCAATGCGACTCAACACATCCACCCAAAAGAATGAGGGATGTCACCGGACGCTGAATGTTTCCTTGCCAAAGTATCAGAATTTCGGAAGAAATGCTGAGGGACGGTTGAAACCGTATACAATTTTAACCGTAAATAATACAGCGGGCAAGACCACTCAGCAGAAAGTACAACAACTTGATGGAACTCTGAGTAAGGAGGTTACACATCAGCTGGACCGAATAAGCTCAGAGGAAATTGATCAGCGCCAGCGTCAGTACCTAATGTCGAGAAGAGAAAAACCTGAGTTGTTGGTGGAACAGCACAGGGGGCACGCAAACAGGTAAAAGTCTGCCAGGAAGTCCGACTACAGGAAAGGTCAACTTGATCCAACACTGCATCGACCCAGGAGAGACAATCAACCTCGGGACCACTTGTATTGAGAACAATGACATTTTATTTGAGGACTTTTTTGAAATCAAAGTCAAAATTCCAAATTCAAGAAATATGTAACAAAATAAATAAAATTGTTGCATATATATGACTACCTAAAGAGGGAACCTCCACGTGGTGGTAGTCGGACAGTCTATGAGCATATTTTTTTGTCCTTTTCAAATCCCTGCGATTTCGGAAACTTATTAGTCCATATTTTCCATTCTTTGTTAATGGTCCCTGCCAGATTCTACATATTCCATTTTCTGCACTGATAACTGAATTTTCTAATATTCTTGATTGATACAATTCAAAGAATTCCTCCATTTTAACTTTTAAAATCAGGTGTAGGAATGCATAAAAAGACATAATATGCAAATTTTAGTGTCTATATTTAAACACTGTGCCATTAAAATAAAATATCAAAATTTAGAATAAAAATGAATTTAAACTTTTAATCAAAATTAACTTGTTCATACAAACTAATTGATTCAAAAAATCAAAGATGCAGTATAGAGTAATCATGCCAAATTTCATCGAGATCAGTAAAAAAAAATACGGATCTGAGAAATAAACACATGCATTTTTAGACGAGTCATATAGGACTAAGACCACAATTAATTTTAATATATAGAGGTAAACACATGACTTTTCACACATCACCCTGCACCAAACAATAAATGCACAATATACAAATTTGACACAGAAATTGTTAGATTGATATCCCTACAGTATTTAACACCAATCTTTTACACAAAATCCAGGTCCTAAGAGGCATATTATATTTGTTACTAAAGTACCTATATTTCTAAGGGACTTCATTCGTGGGTACTGAACTCGGAAGCATTTAATTGTGATCTCAGTCCATATGGGACAAAAACCTGCTGTACAAATCAGCGTGGATATCATAAAATGAATCTGAGTGAAAATCACTAATCATTGGTAAACAATGAAGAACCAGTATATATAGACAATGCATAGACAATCACCTGCAGGACGATGCACATGTCGAACACAGGGACATGTTCTATCAAGAGATTATTATGCATTTTAAAATCGCCTGTTATTGTTTCTGGAGTTTCCATATTCAAAATGGAAATCACACATGATATATAACTCTAGCTTAATTGATAGTTTACGTTACACACCATAATTCTGTGTGCTTGCTTAATAGAAATAATAAAGAACAAGGTAAATTTTACCTCATCAGATAAAAACAACTTTTGCAATACTTTTGCATCCATATACCGGCTCAACCGTTAAAGTGATTGACAAGATACAAAAATGATAATGCTCCGTTAATGAATCATAAGTTTGTGCATAAAGAATTGAAAATAGATTTTGGATTTGCATGATTGCGGCGTAAAATACATCAATAACAAGATAAACAATATGACACAAATTGAATACAAAGTTGCATTTAAAATTCAAAGCTAACGTAAAATCTTAGTATTAAGCAATACAATAGAAAATCACTTGGAACTAAATTGATAAATACATATAAAAGGCATATATTGAAAAGTACAAAGTGTCTTACCTGAAAATATATTGAAAACAGCTGTTTAGATTCCATGCAATTAATTTGGTGTCCAAGCTCTGAGTGTGGACTTGAGCGTTGGACCAGGTAAATATAAACAGGCTGTCCGAAGTAATCTTCATTTTGACTGGTTAATTATATGTCCATCTACTCAATGATTGGATAGTTGGTCAGGATACGTTTGTCGCTAATTGATACTTAATACCTTGACAATATCTGACACGGCTGTAGGACAAATAACTGACCAGGTAATTTCACGGGTAAGTTGTAAATGCCATTAGCTGGATAATCCAGAACAAAGCGTAACAAAAATGACTATACAGGTATCTTCATCAGAGTGACCCTTAAGCAAATAATTTACATTAGCGGCGTGCATATTCTTTATTTGTTCATTGGACAAGCCAGAATATCACAGTGTAGGTATAATCTAAGCGACTAACCATAGAAGCTTATGTAAATCTTGTTTGCAGATATACTGATACAGTAAATATGTCATTCTTATAAACTTTGAAAAACTTATAATGCTTTCTAATAGAAAATATACATATAACTGAAATCATGAATTTTGGGAATAGTTTTATAACGAAAATATATAGAAAACATCTATATGAAAAAAGAGAAATTTTCACTATGAAAGAGGTGCTGTTTTTATACTATTCAAGCGGTTCCTGATTATTTTGCCCGATTACTAGTTTACCATATAATACACAATAAAACATGTATTATTGTATCTTACAAGAACATTACATAATCTGGAATATTGTCTGCGAGTAGAAATCTAAATATCAAAAGTTTATTTGTGTCAAAACTGTAAATATCTCATGATTTAGCCGTTGTTGTTTAACGTAAAGTTACACAGATCTAGTTATATATATAACATAATTTACCATAAGGAAATATAGAGATGATTGGATTGTATTTTTACAACGCATTTTATAAACTGTATTCGGGGTGACCCACCCCAGCAGCGTTTCACTCCAACCCTTTCTCACACACGTACATAGTACTCTCGTGTACATCGGGGATCTTAAACAATCATTACAACTAACGTAGCGGTCCGTCCTGCTTTTGATCGAACAAGGACAAGGTAAACAAAGTTTTAATTGCATCTTGAAGACATATGAATGTAGGTCCCGTTCTAGCATCATTGGAAAGGAACGCACGGTGATATGCTTTTGCTTGCTCAAGTTTAGATATTAATTGTGGAATACTGTTTGTCTTTTAAAAAGGACCCATAACAATCCATGACTGATTACAACATCTACATGAAGGATAATTTATAGAAGCATATTCCTTAAATTAAGACCTTGATCAGAATGTTCATCGAGCGCTCGATATAATTTATTAAGAAAATAATAGTGTGTATTGTCCTAAATGTACCACCGTAATAATTTAAATAAACTGTTCCAATACTTCCACGAATTCATTACTTTTATAGTAAAGACCGAGAAGATAACGTTTGTGGTCCAAGCTTAATAGTGTACCAATAGGAGTAAGATCGTTATTGTATCCATTTTCAACATACTAATATGTAAAAGTTCTAATTTCAAAAAGCAAATGTTTCCAACTTTTCTATAATTTCTTTGTGAAGACCCCGGTGTTTAGAAATTCTCTCCGTTCATAGAGTATTTTATCCATGCTGAGTTAGTACAATGCGTTGTGCAAAGTTAGGACACTTATAGCAAACCATGTGAAATTTCATACACTTAATTTGTGTCTAAATTATAAATGCTACAGAAAGTTCAACCTTGTCATATAAAAGAAAAGCAATGAAATGATCCAATTGATAGTTGCAACAGTATAATTCTACATAAATCTAAAGAATGGAAGCTGCACATACAACCACTTTTGGATAATAAGATACTAGATTATTTACCAAGAATGCGAACATGTATTAATACATCAGTTAGAAGAAAATATCAGAATGCATGAGTAGAATCGCGAAACTAAGCTGTGTAAATATACCTCTATTTGTCTCCCATTTACAGTAAAACAAAAGACATTTGTATCTGTATCTCCCTCCAGACGAAACGGGAAACAAGAACCAATGTGAAAATAACTCATTTTAATATTTAGTTTTCCAAACAATTTCGATTACAAAATATACCCCGTTTATAATTATAACGAACTGTCTGATACGCATGCGCTCTTGTACTGAAGTTCACACGTGATATATACATTTAGATTAAGGTCATTTGATGAGAAAACATATGAAAGGTTACATCAACCAGATATGATGTTTTTCAGCATATTGTGATAAAATTAAATAGTAGATGGCACAACTTGTTCCTACATCCTCATTGGCTAGATCACCATCACGTGGAGGGCGGTGATTTCCGATTTTGAATCTATTAAGAAATAGCAGGTCAATTTATCTCGTTATGGCATCATTTCGATTGTAACTTCACAATGCCCTTTGTAACGTTCCATTGCTTTATTGACAAAACAGCATTATTTCATATTTAATATTATATAACAATTAAGGACTTTTATTTCGGCGAATGTGTGGTTCGAAACTTCGTCTCGGTTAATATGTCAACAAAAATCCATAATTGGTAAATATCATGTCGTGATAATTACTCCGCGATGTAGTCAACACTTAGTATATTATGTAACTCAGTTAGTCGAAATACGTTAAGTCAGACTCACTGTCGCAATGTCATAATTGCAAACTTTTGTCACTGTAAGAAAACAAAATCATCAAAGGGACTGACTGTACTAGTTATCCAGTAGCTAGTTTCCGTTTTGCCTTCCTCTTATAGTCTACGTCTAGGTCCAGAATTGTTTGGTTTTATTTGAGCGCATTTCAGAAGTATCAGGACAATTTTAAAGTAATCATTTGATACTGAATTCAATTAATTTTTGGATTGTTATGTTGTCCTGCTGATGCCAGACGAACAACTTGAAAATTACATTCCAGAGTATGGGGACAGACTTGCAGTCAAAGATTTTTGCAGGCGCCATGATGGAAATTCGTCGAAAGAGGCAAAGAAGCAGTGCTTCAAGATTTGAGATGAAAGGAAATACAAATGCACTAAAATCAACACGACGAATAGAGTTTGGCTGGATGCACAGTGACAACGGAAAGGCGAAACTATTTAGAGAATAAACAGGAGTTCGTACTATACAAATATATGTAAGCACACAGTTGACAACGGAAGAATTGCTGAGTACAGCTAAGGCACTGATCTTTCCAAAGGGTGAATCTGTCCGTGGTTCAATGGATGATAACATTTAAGGATTTTAAGCGTCAGTCGATTGAAGAACAAACAACTGTTGATCATGAATATGAGAGAAGAAGTAAGCTGAGAATATGCGTTGGTTACTTCCTGTCATGGACTACAGGCAGTGATTTCGACAGGTGAAGGGATCTACTGAAAAAATCTTCATTATTCCGCAGATGTGAATACCGATTAGATGGAGACCTTCTTCTTTCACAAATATTGATAGATTGAAGCTTCATGAACTGTCTTGTCATTATTATTTGAACATTTTAATCGTCTATACCTATCGATCTGCACGAGATTTACGAGGCCATATTGAGCTACACGTAGATGTACACGTACGCGCTACACATACTGAAGTTTACTTTATATAACAACTGTAACAACTATGACTACGTCAGAATTGCCTAATAAAATTAATAAAAGTATCGACACATTGAGTGCAGTCCGAGATCCACAACAGGTGGATGAAATTGTGAGACGACTGTTAGATTATGACTTGTACAAAACATCCCTACAGTCTGCCCTAGGTATCTTGATAATGATTGACAGCGCTGAAATTAGCCGCTCTCATAGGGTAGGGAAGCCTAATCCAAATTACCCCCGGGACATCATTGTTCGGTTCATCTCATATAGAGTTCGTGCCCTAGTATATGAGAAACGGTTTGATCTTTTCAGCAACCACGATCTTCGGAAGAAACATGATAAAATCCATTTCTTCCTTTAGAGGCCCTTACCAAAACTCGCATGGATGTCTCTACCAAGGCGAGATATCTCAAAAAACAGAATATTATATCAGGTACTTGGACACAGGATGATAGGATTGTGATACGAGGTTATGACAGCCAAAAAACAACCGGCACTTCATTGGATGACCTCAGGGCGTATCCGGAACCTCCTCCCAGACCTATCAACAGACCCCGAACTCTACATGACTACCAGACCTCCAAAGAGGTCACCAGGCGCCCCCGTGACCCCTCCTCAGATCAAGCTACCATAGGTGCAACCAGTGCTAACTCGGATACCCTATGAAAGTTTGAGATCTGGTAAAGCTATTTAGCTTGTATAGGTATGAAATAACATGATATGATGACCTGAGGTGAGGTAATACCTATTGGACAGCAAGGTTACATAATGGAAATGACCTTGAGATGATGTTGATGAACTTGTTTGATTCACGATGAATTTAACTGTTAACAAGCATGTTTGACTAAAATTAATTGAATTAGCAACATATTGAGAAATCAGTGACCTCTCACTTCTATGTGTGTTATGAATATATCCATGTTTATGATCTATAAATAATTATGCATTGTATACATAACCCTATATAGATATTGTATAGACTATTTAGTTTAACTACCAACCAAAAACTATATAATATAATATTACAATATAGAAATGTTGCATGAAATGTTACACAAAATTATGTTCCTTCGCTAATGATATTCCTTCTACTGTCAACTCTACCATTCAATAAAGTGTTGCTATGTAGGCAACATGTACTCCCTGCACTAAATTAATGTATTACATGTGTACTATTTAAAATGTCCAAATACTTGCTAAAAAACATTGTTAAGATCACTATAATGCTCGCAATATGGCTTATTATGAAGCTATTATTTTAATTATATGCTGATAAAAGGGAGATCACTCTTCTAGTCTTATAGATATCTCGATTGCTACCCCGTGATTAACAAGATTGAAATAATTGGTCTTTGTCACATGCAAATGTTGTCTCTGTTCATTCATCTTTCTCTTAAATTTATTTAAAATGTCTGAATAACAATAGAAATGACAATTAGTACGTTTTCTGTTAAATATCCAATATACAGTATGTAGTGTTGTAAGAATTGAAATATCCGGAATAATACAGTATCTGGTTTAGTTTAGTATACAAATCATTTAGATCACTTAGGTGTTTAACTGGCACTCAAACCACTATGTAACAAGCTCTCCAGTTACATTGAACAGTCGTTTTTAAAGACGTCTGGCCTCAGACCACAATTCATTCTACTATATATGTTATACCAAAGGGAATTTATTTTTTTAAACTTTGCACAGGGTCTGGTTCATATTTCATATTGTAGATCTATTCAAATTGAACGTACAGTGAGCTGGAAAGTACCTCATGACCGGCATTTAAGAAAGATAATTTTATCTGAATGTCACTACCCGGCACGGAAACGTTCTCCAACGACGATACACTCTGGAACGGCCGTCACTACTATCCAGGTAGACTGGCGACTCGTCCGTAAACAAAATGCCTGCCCAATCTCGTCGAATAAATCGCAGATGCCTTCTGCACCAGTCCAGATTTACTACACGATGACGTGGCAGAAGAACTGGGCGGATTGCAGGACGTCGCGGACGGATAGCTCGTTCACGCAATCGGTTCCGTACAGTTCTCGGGCTTATAGGTATCAACTTAGGAATTGTCCGTGCAGTCAAACTTGCCTTTTAGAAGCGATTTCTCAAATGGACAAGCCGAATATGATTGTCCTGTTCACGTGATGTCACACGTGGACGTCCCGCACGAGGTCGACCCCCGACGTGGCAAAACTGTTGATGTCATCTCCACATCCCGAAATGTGTTTTGATGGACATGTAAACGTGTAGAGACAACGGCTTGGCCCATACCAGCATGAAGCATACCAATAATCCGGAGAAGGTTATTTTCATTGAGTCTCGGCATAGCATTAATCACAAATAAAAACGTTATAATGCTGTTTTTATTGTCCACTGGTCTCAACAGAGTGACCCAACAGTTGAAAAATCAACTTTCATTGTCGAATTGGATGGCTGGACGAGAAAAACGTGCAAACTGGTGAACGCCTTTATAGAGCAAACTGCACGGGGAAAACTGTCAATGACACACGGAAAGTGTGTATGTGTCATACTCGGTCATGTGTGAATTGTCATGTATATACAGTTGGTAATGCGTGTTCTATAACAATACTCCGCATGCACAGTTTCTTTTTTCCGCTAGTATATATTTAAAATTGATCATGCGCGATATGTCTAGAGTTCGCTGCACATGCACAAATAACTTATCAGTTTTTAATATTTTACATTTACTTAAGCTCAAACGATGCAATTCGATTGGCTCTCATCATTACATGTATCAACGCCTAACGCACTGTTTACTATCAGGACAGAGTTTAACCAGAAGGACGACACATGTATACAGTGAAACATCTTTCTATTGAACAGGAATAGTTCTAGCTTTGTCAGACATACTAGGATTAAAATTTCCTATAAAATTTGTGGACTCGTGGGATGCATTTTAATACCTGTCTGAGGTAAGTCAGTTTTGTATAATGTAGTCAACATCGCAAAAGGTCAAATCATATTTGTGTTTCAGCTATCATCCTCAGAAAAAATAGGGTAGATAGGTAGGCATTTTATTCTATTTGGAAAACATTTTAACATGATTATATAGAGCAGGAGTTTAGACTTTAAGAGTGAATTTCACTAAATTCCAATAACAAGTTTAGAATAGGCACACAAATCTAAGGTGGG
>NW_018404668.1:0-132 GCF_002113885.1 Mizuhopecten yessoensis
ACTATAGTATACTTACTAAGACCCTGTCTGTCCCCGGGACTGTCCACTATTGTATACTTACTAAGACACGGTCTGTCCCCAGAACTCTACACTATAGTATACTTACTAAGACCCTGTCTGTCCCCGGGACTG
>NW_018404668.1:4251-4884 GCF_002113885.1 Mizuhopecten yessoensis
ATAAGACCCTGTCTGTCCCCGGGTCCCTACACTATAGTATACTTACTAAGGCCCTGTCTGTCCCCGGGACTGTACACTATAGTATACTTACTAAGACCCTGTCTGTCCCCGGGTCCGTACACTATAGTATACTTACTAAGGCCCTGTCTGTCCCCGGGACTGTCCACTATTGTATACTTACTATGACCCGGTCTGTCCCCGGGACTGTACACTATAGTATACTTACTAAGGCCCTGTCTGTCCCCGGGTCCGTATACTATAGTATACTTACTAAGGCCCTGTCTGTCCCCGGGACTGTACACTATAGTATACTTACTAAGNTAGTATACGAACTAAGGCCCTGTCTGTCCCCGGGACTGTACACTATAGTATATTTATAAGACCCTGTCTGTCCCTGGGACTATACACTTTAGTATACTTACTAAGGCCCTGTCTGTCCCCGGACTGTATACTATAGTATACTGACTAAGGCCCTGTCTGTCCCTGGGACTATACACTTTAGTATACTTACTAAGGCCCTGTCTGTCCCCGGGACTGTCCCCGGGACTGTATACTATAGTACACTTACTAAGGCCCTGTCTGTCCATTGGACTGTACACTATAGTATACTTACTAAGGCCCTGTCTGTCCCCG
>NW_018404668.1:7660-7950 GCF_002113885.1 Mizuhopecten yessoensis
TCTGGGACCGTACACTATAGTATACTTACTAAGGCCCTGTCTGTCCCCGGGACCGTACATTATAGTATACTTACTAAGGCCCTGTCTGTCCCTGGGTCTGTACACTATAGTATACTTACTAAGACCCTGTCTGTCACCGGGACCGTACACTATAGTATACCTACTAAGACCCTGTCTGTCCCCGGGATAGTATGGTATACTTACTAAGACCCTGTCTGTCCCCGGGTCCATACACTATAGTATACTAACTAAGGCCCTGTCTGTCCCCGGGACTGTACACTATAGTATAC
>NW_018404669.1:0-132 GCF_002113885.1 Mizuhopecten yessoensis
TGATACATGTAATGCTGTAGATGGTTTAACACAGTGATACATGTACATATGGAGATGTTTAATACAGTGATACCTGTAAAGTTGTACACTGTTTAACACTATGATACATGTTATGTTGTAAATGGTTTAACA
>NW_018404669.1:3580-4211 GCF_002113885.1 Mizuhopecten yessoensis
CCGTTGTATACGGTTTAACACGGTGATACCTTTGAAGTTGTGGATGTTTAATAAGGCGATATCTGTCAAGTTATAGAATGTTTAACACGTTGATACCTGTAAAGTTGTAGATGTTTAATACGGTGATAGCTGTAAAGTTTTAGACTGTTTAACACTGTGATACATTTAAAGTTATAGATTGTTTAACAATGTGATCCATCTAATGTTGTAGATGGTTTAACACTGTGATACATGTAAAGTTGTAGATGGTATAACACTGTGATGCATGTAATGTTGTAGATGTTTAATACTGTGATACATGTAAAGTTGTAGATGTTCAACACTGTGATACATGTAACGTTGTAAACGGTATAACACGGTGATACCTGTAAAGTTGTATATGTTTAATCCGGTGATACCTGTAAAATTGTAGACTGTATAACAGTGTGAAACATGTAATGGTGTAGACGGTTTAACACTGTGATACATGTTATGTTGTAGATGGTTTAACACTGTGATACTTTTAAAGTTGTAGACGGTTAAACCCGTGCACTGTGATACATGTAAAGTTGTAGATGTTTAACACCATGAAACATGTAACGTTGTTGATGGTTTAGCAATGTGATACATGTAATGTTGTAGATGTTTAACA
>NW_018404669.1:7717-8162 GCF_002113885.1 Mizuhopecten yessoensis
CTATATGGTTTGATACTGTGATACATTTAATGTTGTAGAATCTTAACACTGTGATACATATAATGGTGTAGACGGTTTAACATTGTGATACATGTTATGTTGTAGATGGTTTTACACTGTGATACATGTAATGCTGTAGATGGTTTAACACTGTGATACATGAACATATGGAGATGTTTAATACGGTGATACCTGTAAAGTTGTAGACTGTTTAACACTATGATACATGTTATGTTGTAAATAGTTTAACACAGTGATACAAGTAATGCTGTAGATGGTTTAACACTATAATACATGTAATGTTGTAGATGTTTTACACTGTGATACATGTAAAGTTGTAGATGGTATAACACTGTGATGCATGTAATTTTGTAGATGGTTTTACACTGGGATAACTGTTAAATTGTAGATGGTTTAACACTGTTATGCATGTTATGTTGTATAC
>NW_018404669.1:17783-18212 GCF_002113885.1 Mizuhopecten yessoensis
CTGTTGATGGTTTAAGACTGTAATACATGTTATGTTGTAGATGGTTTAACAATGTGATACATGTAATGTTGTAGATGTTTAACACTGTGATACATGTAATGTTGTAGATGTTTAATACTGTGATATATGTAATGCTGAAGATGGTTTAGCACTATGAAACGTGTAGTGATATAGATGTTTAATACTGTGATACATGTAATNAGATGGTTTAATATTGTAATACCTGTAATGTTGTAGACGGTGTAACACTGTGATACATGTAATGTTGTAGATGTTTAACACTGTGATACATGTTATGTTGTAGATGGTTTAATACAGTGATTCATGTAAAGTTTTAGATGGTTTAACACTGTGATACATGTAAAGTTGAAGATGTTTAACACAGTGATACATGTAATGTTGTAGATGGTTTAACACTCTGATACATGT
>NW_018404669.1:19637-20040 GCF_002113885.1 Mizuhopecten yessoensis
ATTACATATAATGCGGTAGATGGTTTAATTCTGTGATATCTTCAATGTTGTAGCCGTTTAACACCGTGATTTATGTAATGTTGTAGATGGATTAATACTGTGATACATGTAATGTTGTAGACGGTATAACACTGCCATACCTGTAAAGTTGTAGATGTTTGACACTGTGATACATGTAAAGTTGTAGCCTGTTTTACACTGTGATACATGTAAGGTTATAGATGGTTTGATACTGTGATACATTTAATGTTGTAGAATCTTAACACTGTGATACATATAATGGTATAGACGGTTTAACATTGTGATACATGTACAAATGGAGATGTTTAATACGGTGATACCTGTAAAGTTGTAGACGGTTTAACACTATGATACATGTTATGTTGTAAATGGTTTAACACAG
>NW_018404669.1:24237-24676 GCF_002113885.1 Mizuhopecten yessoensis
ATGAAACATGTAACGTTGTCGACGGTTTAAGACTGTGATACATGTAATGTTGTAGATGGTTTAACAATGTGATACATGTAATGTTGTAGATGTTTAACACTGTGATACATGTAGTGTTGTAGATGGTTTACTACTGTGATACATGTAATGCTGTAGATGGTTTAACACTGTGATACATGTAATGTTGTAGATGTTTAATACTGTGATAGATGTAATGCTGAAGATGGTTTAGCACTATGAAACGTGTAGTGATATAGATGTTTAATACTGTGATACATGTAATGCGGTATATGGTTTAATACTGAAATACCTGTAATGTTGTAGACGGTGTAACACTGTGATACATGTAATGTTGTAGATGGTTTAATACAGTGAAACATGTAATTTGTAGATGGTTAAAGACTGTGATACCTGTAAAGTTGTAGATGTTTAATTCGGT
>NW_018404669.1:30267-31258 GCF_002113885.1 Mizuhopecten yessoensis
AAGACGGTTTACAAACTGTGATACATGTAATGTTGTAGATGTTTAACACTGTGATACATGTTATGTTGTAGATGGTTTAACACTGTGATACATGTACAGTTGTAGATTGTTTAACATTGTGATGGATGTTATGTTGTAAACGGTTTAACACGGTGATACTTGTAAAGTTGTGGATGCATAATACGACGATACCTGTAAAGTTGTAGAATGTTTAACACGTTGATACCTGTAAAGTTGTAGACTGTTTAACACTTTGATACATTTAAAGTTATAAATTGTTTAACACTGTGATACATGTAATGTTGTAGATGTTTAACACTGTGATACATGTAATGTTGTACATTGTTTAACACTGCGTGACATGTAAAGTTGTAGATGTTTAATACTGTGATAGCTGTAAAGTTGTAGACTGTTTAACACGGTGATACATGTAAAGTTGTAGATTGTTTAACACTGTGATACGTTTAACGGTGTAGATGTTTGACACTGTGATACATTTAAAGTGGTAGACGGTTTAACACTGTGATACATGTAATGTTATAGATGGTTTAATACTGTGATACCTGTAATGCTGTAGATGGTTTAATACTGTGATACATGTGATTTGTAGATGGTTTAAAGTTGTAGAATGTTTAACACGTTGATACCTGTAAAGTTGTGGGTGTTTAATACGGTGATACCTATATATGTAAAGTTGTAGATGTTTAACACAGTGGTACATGTAATGTTGATGATGGTTTACCACTGTGATACATGTAAAGTAACAGATTGTTTAACACTGTGATACATTTAACGGTGTAGATGTTTGACACTCTGATACATTTAAAGTTGTAGACGGTTTTACACTGTGCTACATGTAATGTTATAGATGGTTTAACACTGTGATGCATGTAATTATGTAAATGGTTTAACACGGTGATACCTGTAAAGTTGTAGGTGTTTAATACGGTGATACCTGTAAAGTTGTAGACTGCTTAACTCTGTGATGCAT
>NW_018404670.1:0-688 GCF_002113885.1 Mizuhopecten yessoensis
TATGTTCCGTGCATAATTCGGAACCTGCTTTTCAGGACATACACAGTATAGTTTAATACGTACAATACGGGTAGATATTTGAGATTTTACTAGTAACAATAATTAAAAACCTGATCATTGTCCACCAGGTCGNGTGGTCAGTGTCCACCAGGTCGACAATTAAACAAATCCCTTTTCGTAAGTTAAACGAGTTATTCTAAAACAGTCCGGATATGTGCCCTCTTCAGAGGATTTAAAGTAATAAAATCTCTTCATGTAACTCTCATCTTAAATATCATAAATGATATAGATACTGGTGAAGAGAATTCCGTCGAAATGTCTTAAATTTGTTTGAAAAAAGTCGTCATAATACTCGTTAATAATAAGTGGTGAGATTGAAATAATTCAAGAATAAGTAGGTGATTTGTATACAATCAATGCAAGCACTTTTTACGACGTGTCCTTATGATGCATGTTTCATAAACACTTTTTAATTGAAATTAAATATGAAAAAGTTAACTAAATCTAAAATGGGCATCAGCGCTCCCTACAGAATGTGTTCGCTGCCAACGGCTTTCATGCTACCGTATACGCCGTTATTTCATATGGTTTATTGCTGTGCGAAGAAGGGTTTGCATGGGTTGCTACAGTGATTCAAAGTGTAGCTTTATTTGGTCGGCAAATTTGTGTTATATATATATATATATAT
>NW_018404670.1:2025-2641 GCF_002113885.1 Mizuhopecten yessoensis
TATTGTATTTTGTAGATTTTCCTGATGACGGTAAATAAAAAAATTAAAAAACCCTTCAAAATTGAATAATAATTTCCAAAATGTACTAGATATGTTCCGTGCATAATTCGGAACCTGCTTTTCAGGACATACACATTATAGTTTAATACGTACAATACGGGTAGATATTTGAGATTTTACTAGTACCAATAATTAAAAACCTGGTCATTGTCCACCAGGTCGACTATTAAACAAATCCCTTTTCGTAAGTTAAACGAGTTATTCTAAAAAAGTCCGGATATGTGCCCTCTTCAGAGGATTTAAAGTAATAAAATCTCTTCATGTAACTCTCATCTTAAATATCATAAATGATATAGATACTGGTGAAGATAATTTCGTCGAAATGTCTTAAATTTGTTTGAAAAAAGTCGTCATAATACTCGTTAATAATAAGTGGTGAGATTCAAATAATTCAAGAATATTCAGGTGATTTGTATACAATCAATGCAAGCACTTTTTACGACATGTCCTTATGATGCATGTTTCATGAACACTCTTTAATTGAAATTAAATATGAAAAGTTAACTAAATATAAAATGGGCATCAGCGCTCCCTACAGAATGTGTTCGCTGCCAAC
>NW_018404671.1:0-132 GCF_002113885.1 Mizuhopecten yessoensis
TGGGTGGAATATGAGATGGAAAACCTAATTAAATCTTATCTTTTCTTCCATATTTAACCGTTCAATTATCAATAAAAACATTTGGTAATTCTGTGGCTTACCACCGTATCTATACCTCACCCCCGGGAACGA
>NW_018404671.1:4122-4408 GCF_002113885.1 Mizuhopecten yessoensis
CAGGTTTGAATCCTGGTCTGGCCATTGCATTTCTCTGTCTCCTAGTATGTTACACTAGAAATGATTCATCAAATCTATAGTCATTACCAGAAAAACAGTTTCCAATGCTATAGTCATTACCAGAAAAACAGTTTCCAATGCCTTGTTACAATTTTGTCCCACTATTTCAATGTCACTGTCAAATTTGTTTAGTAAAAGCAGGCAATAAATAGAGTATATCCTTGGCAGTGATCCAAACCCCTGGGTGGAATATGAGATGGAAAACCTAATTAAATCTTATCTTTTC
>NW_018404672.1:0-132 GCF_002113885.1 Mizuhopecten yessoensis
GACACAAACAGGTACACAGAAACAAACAGACACAAACATATGACATAGAAACAAACAGGTACACGGACACAAACCGGTACACAGACGCAAACATGTAGCAGAGGTACAAACATGTAATAAAGCTTATATAAT
>NW_018404672.1:2120-2671 GCF_002113885.1 Mizuhopecten yessoensis
GATCGTTTGACCAATTAACTAAAACAAGAGACCCCAATGGGCCTGCATCGTTCACCTGGTATTAATATCACACTTGTAATTTTAAAAGTGGACTTAATACAGCTACAGGCAGAATATCAGTGTTTGATTCATAAAAACCTATTAAAAGATTTAAACATATGACGCCTGTGACCTTGAAATTGTCGAACAAGGACATTAGGTTGAACCTGGGTCAAGGTCATTCATTTGAACAAACTTGGTAGCCCTTCATCCAAACATGCTACAGGCCCAATTTCAGTACCCTGGGCGCTTTGGTTATTGAGAAGAAGTTGTTTGAAGATTTTAAGACATTTCACCCCTGTCACCTTGAAAGTGGGTCAAGGTCATTCATTTCAACAAACTTGGTAGCCCTTTATCCCAGTTTGATTCTGGCCAAATATCATCATCCTAGGCCTTTTGGTTATTGAGAAGAAGTTGTTTAAAGTAAAATATTGACGCCGGACGACGGATGGACGGACGGACGATGGACGCCGCACCATGGCAAAAGCTCACTTGGCCCTTCAGGCCAGGTG
>NW_018404672.1:3673-8247 GCF_002113885.1 Mizuhopecten yessoensis
AATTCTCCTCTTCCGGTTTATCGCTATGCCAAGTACTGCTCCATTCTCCTTGCAGTATCACATCCTGCCTGGTATACGGTCCGCTAGCTGATTGGTCGAGGAGTCAATAGCTTCACAATTTGTGAACAATCATTAATCTTACCCGACACACTCAGCTGAAGGATGTTCATCATGCATACATGTTTTAGTACATTGTAACTGAGTTGCCCCTTTTTGCCAATTTTTTTGTTTATTGTGTTTTAATATATATATGTTTGTATTTTATTTGTTTTGTGTGGATGTGGATTGAATTTGAAATGTTTGTAATAAATATGTAGTTAAATGTCACTTTATCTTCTAGTCATTTGTTCAGTTTTAATAAACATGTGTTTACTATCACAGACTGGTATAACACATGTATTAACAATCACATACAGGTACTAAACAGGTATTTTACCATCACAAATGGCTATCGCACATGTATTCAATATCAGTGGGCCCTAGTGTCCGAGTGGTTAAGGTGTCTGACCGACTATGATCACTAGCCCTCCACCACTGGGATGCGGGTTCAAGGCCTACTTCGGGCAATTGGCAGGTACGTACTGGCCACAGGTTTCTGGGTACTCTGGCTTTCCTTCACCACCAAATCCTGGCTCATACTTGAAGGACTATAGCTGTTAATAAGACATAAAACACAAACGAACAAACCAAATGTTCTATCACAGACAGGTATTACACATGAGATTTATCAGTTGACCAATTAACTAAAACAAGAGGCCCAGAGGGCCAGTATCGCTAACCTGGATATCTAATGAATCAAGGTAAAATATTCTCCAAATGAGATCCAAGGGAATATGCCAGACCCTAAGGCCAATCCTTGTAGCATATTTGAATTGAATTTTTTATGCCCAGCAATTTAATGTATGGGGTGGGGATCTCAACTGTTTCCAAGCTGTGACTCAGAAACTAGGTCCCTAGGGTTGTGGCCAGACCCCAGGGTCTATTCTAATATCATGATTACATTCGTCTCTTTATGCCCATCATTTGTATATATAGTTTTGGGGTGGGGATCTCAACCATTTCAAAGTTATGACCCAGGGACTATGTCTCCAAGGTTGGAGCCAAACCCTAGGGCCATCCTGGAAGCAAATGTGCATTTTTCTCTTTATTCTCAGCAATTGTATATATGGTTATACGGTAGGGATCTCAACCATTTTCAAGTAATAAACTTTTTTGGGCCCCACCCCTCAGCTCCCTGGGGGTCAGCCTTACCATTTGTACAATTTTGAATCCCCACCACCTAGGGATGCTTCCAGTGAAATATGGTTAATATCCATCTCTTAGTTCCAGAGAAGAAGTCGCTTAAAGCAATATAACCAAATTGCCCCCTTTTGGCCCCACCCCTCAGCCCTACCATTTGTACAATTTTGAATCCTCACCACCTAGGGATGCTTCCAGTCAAATTTAGTCAAAATCCAATCAGTGGTTAAGAAGAAGAAGTTGTTCAAAGAAATTGTTGACGTACAGACGACGGACGGACGACATGGCATAATTAAGCTCACCTTTGTCCTTTGGACCAGGTGAGCTAATAACAATGTCTAAAACATATCTAAAACATAGAGATTTCTGTTTTCTGGTAGCCGTATTAACATAACGTTTACTTTAACAGGAACATACAGGACACAATGACTATCCAGGTCTACCAGAACAAAAGGAACATACGAGAAGGACCAACCAGGCTAATAAAGGACATTAGAGATCCCAGAGAGGGATTTTGGCGCCCACCATTGAGCAATTTTCATCAGTTCTATGTCAGTTTGATCTTCCTGCATCCATCTTGATTTTATGATCACTCTCAAAATAAAACGTGCACATAAAAAACCAAGGGGAACCTACGTATCAAATTTAAGAAAGATCCCTCAAGTACTTTCTGAGAATTATAGATATAACAAACTTTAACTGTCAAAATCAAAGATGGCTACCTTTGACCATTTTGTTCATGCACACTTATTGACCAAAGAAAAGCTGCATAACAAATTTGAGAAAGATCCATCAAGTGCTTTCTGAGAAATAGCAATAACAAACCTTCACTGTCAAAAACCAAGATCCACTTGTTGGCCATTTTGTTTATCCAATCAGTCTCAAAAGTAAACATACACATAACAGACCAAGGTGAGCACACATATCAAATTTGAAAACGATATCAATTGATCCCTCCATTGATATAAAAGAAATAGCGATAACAAACTTTCTGCTATCTTGGTTTTCTAATCCGTCCAAAAATTTGATATACAAAACTAGATACCAAGGGGAACCTTAAGATCAAATTTGAGATCGAACCCTCAAGTTTTATCTCAGAAATAGCGATAACAAACATTCACTGTCAAAATCCAAGATGAACACCTTTTGGCCATTTTGCTCATCTCATTGGTCTCGAAAGAAAACATGCACAATACAGATCAAGGTGAACCCACATATCAAATTTGAGAATGATTCCTCCAGTAGTATGTAAGAAATAGCTATAACAAACTTTAACACTAAAAATTCAAGATGGTGCCAATCAGCCATCTTGGTTTTCCAACCAGACCCAAAATTTGATATGCATAACTAGGGACCATTTATGTGAATTTGAGATATTTCCAGACCCAAAATTTGATATGCATAGCTAGGGACCGTTTATGGGAATATGAGAAATATCTATCCCGTAATCTCGGAGAAATGGTGCTAACAAACTTTAAATTAGTGAATTCAAGATGGCACCTAAAGGCCATCTTGGTTTTTCCAATCAGACCCAAAACTCAATATGCATAACTTTCTGAGAAATAGTGCTAACAAGAAAAGTTTAAGAATGGAGGGAATGATGGAATGAGGGACAGATGACAGACCACATACAAAGGGCGATTTGAATAGCCCACCATCTGACGATGGTTGGCTGATAACAGAACCATCAAATTAAAGGAAGACCTATTAGGACCAGAATAACAGGATCATCAAGGACTATCATCAACAGTAGTTCCCAAGGATAGGAGGACAATCCAGGACACAAAGCAGCAGCACCATCTCAGACTCTGGAACACAAGAACAAATCCAGGACCATTACAGGAGAACCAGCAACAACAGGACAATCCAAGAACAACAAACAACAACAGGACTGTCACCCCAGCAGGAGGACAAAGACACAGGACCATATAAGACCTAAGGACAAATAATTATAGCAATGACATTTCTCATTTGAAGTGATATTGACAGTTGTAAATGTAAACATCAAAGTCAAATATAATAACATTACAAGAAAACAGTTGTGTTTTAACGATTTATCACAGGAGGTTCAGGAACCTTTTGAACACACATTTTTTACGACTATGGAAATTTAAGCAAACATAACAAAATATTAGCATGCTATTGGCCAAATGTTTCAGAGTTTGTCGATTTATACTTCAGAAATGATGCTAACGGTCTTCAACTGCTAAAATCCAAATTTGGCTGTCATTTTGTGCAATCTGATGTTGAGGTAAAAGTCAAATTTAGGATGTGACACACTGCCTTCAATACTATATACCCCCCAGAGGTCAAAGCAGGGTATTTTATCAATATATACATTTCAAAATGACAGTGGCCATGTCAAAAGCAAGCACCAACAGATGAATATAACATTTGGTGATCTTTCCATGACTCATGGAAAGAATACCAAATGTTAGGAAATTCATGTGGTTGTGCATGCAAATCAACAAAGCCACTGTCATGACACTTAAACCCTCTTTGCAAGTCAAAGATTTAAAATGAGTAAAATGAGTAGGTTGGGTACACTGATAGGAGAAGAAGTTGTTTAAAGTAAAATGTTGACGCCGGACGGACACCGGACGGACGACGGACGGCGCACAATGCCATAAGCTCACTTGGCCCTTCGGGCCAGGTGAGCTAACAAAAAGAGGCCCAATGGGCCTGTATCGCTCACCTATTATTAATCTAACACTTGTAATCTTATGATTTCATAAGAACCTATTAAAAGATTTAAACATATGACGCCTGTGACCTTGAATGTCGAACAAGGACATCAGGTTGAAAGTGGATCAAGGTCATTCATTTGAAAAAACTTGGTAGTCCTTCATCCCAGCATGCTACAGGCCCAATATCAGAACCCTGGGCGTTTTGGTTATTGAGAAGAAGGCGTTTAAGATTTTAAGACATCTGACCCCAGTGACCTTGTATCTAAACCAATACATATCAATAACAATGCACCCGTGGAACCAGTATCTAAACCAATACATATCAATAACAATGTACCCGTGGAACCAGTATCTAAACCAATACATATCAATAACAATGCACCCGTGGAACCAGTATCTAACCCAATACATATCAATAACAATGTAACCGTGGAACCAGTATATAAACCAATACATATCAATAACAATGTACCCATGGAACCAGTATATAAACCAATACATATCAATAATAATGTAACCGTGGAACCCGTATATAAACCAATACATATCAATAACAATGTACCTGTGGAACCAGTATCTAAACCAATACATATCAATAACAATGTACCCGTGGAACCAGTATATAAACCAATACATATCAATAACAAT
>NW_018404672.1:11163-59896 GCF_002113885.1 Mizuhopecten yessoensis
ATCAATAACAATGTACCCGTGGAACCAGTATATAAACCAATACATATCAATAACAATGTACAGTATATAAACCATAATATATGTCAATAACAATGTACCCGTGGAACCAGTATATAAATCAATACCTATCAATAACAATGTACCCGTGGAACCAGTATATAAACCAATATAAATCATTAACAATGTACCTGTGGAACCAGTATATAAACCAATACCTATCAATAACAATGTACCCGTGAAACCAGTATATAAACCAATATAAATAATTAACAATGTACCTGTGGAACCAGTATATAAACTACCTGTGGAACCAGTATATAAACCAATATAAATAATTAACAATGTACCTGTGGAACCAGTATCTAAACCAATATATGGAACCAGTATATAAACCAATATAAATAATTAACAATGTACCTGTGGAACCAGTATCTAAACCAATATATGGAACCAGTATATAAACCAATATATATCAATAACAATGTACCCGTGGAACCAGTATATAAACCAATATATATCAAAAACAATTTACCTGTGGAACCAGTATCTAAACCAATATATATCAATAACAATGTACAGTATATAAACCATAATATATGTCAATAACAATGTACCCGTGGAACCAATATATAAACCAATACATATCATTAACAATGTACCTGTGGAACCAGTGTATATACCAATACATATCAATAACAATTAATGTACCTGTGTAACCAGCATATAAACCAATACATATCATTAACAATGTACCTGTGGAACCAGTATCTAAACCAATATATATAAATAACAATGTACCTGTGGATCCAGTATATAAACCAATACATGTCAATAACAATGTACCCGTGTAACCAGTATATAAACCAATACATATCAATAACAATTAATGTACCTGTGTAACCAGTATATAAACCAATACATATCAATAACAATGTACCTGTGGATCCAGTATATAAACCAATACATATCAATAACAGTGAATGTACCCGTGTAACCAGTATATAAACCAATACATATCAATTACAATGTACCCGTGGAACCAGTATATAAACCAATGTATATAAACCAATACATATCAATAACAATTAATGTATCCGTGGAACCAGTATATAAACCAATACATATCAATAACACTGTACCCGTGGAACCAATATATAAACCAATACATATCAATAACAATTAATGTACCCGTGGAACCAGTATATAAACCAATACATATCAATAGCAATATACCCGTGGAACCAGTATATAAACCAATACATATCAATAACAATGTACATGTGGAACCAGTATCTAAACCAATAAATATCAATAGCAATATACCCGTGGAACCAGTATCTAAACCAATACATATCAATAACAATGTACCCCTGGAACCAGTATCTAAACCAATACAGATCAATAACAATGTACCCGTGGAACCAGTATATAAACCAATACATATCAATAACAATTTACCAGTGGAACCAGTATCTAAACCAATACATATCAATAACAATGTACCCGTGGAACCAGTATGTAAACACAAGAGGTCCAATGGGCCTGCATCGCTCACCTGGTATACATCTCATACTTGTAATCTTAAATTTGGACTACAGGCAAAATATCTGTTTGATTCATAAGAACCTATTAAAAGATTTAAATACATGACATCTGTGACCTTGAATGTCGAACAAGGACATCAGGTTGAAAGTGGATCAAGGTGATTCATTTGAACAAACTTGGTAGCCCTTCATCCCAGCATGCTACAGGCTTAATTTCAGTACCCTGGGCCTTTTGGTTATTGAGAAGAAGTCGTTTGAAGATTTTAAAACATTTGACCCCTGTGACCTTGAATATTGGTCAAGGTCATGCAATTTAACAAACTTGGTAGCCCTTCATTCCAGCATGCTACAGGCCCAATATCAGTACCCTGGACGTTTTGGTTATTGAGAAGAAGTCGTTTGAAGATTTTAAGACATCTCACCCGAGTGACCTTGAAAGTGTGTCAAGGTCATTTATTTGAACAAACTGTGTAGCCCTTCATCCCAGCATGATACAGGCCTAATATCATTACCCTGGGTCTTTTGGTTATTGAGAAGACAGACGGACGATGGACGAACGGACGGACGACGGACGCCGCACCATGGTATAAGCTCACTTGGCCCTTTGGGCCAGGTCAGCTAACAAAAATGACAGAAAATTCTGCATGAATACTATATACCCACCAGAGGTCAAAGCGGGGGATATTATCAATATATACATTTCAAAATGACAGTGGCCATGTCAAAAGCAAGCACCAACAGATGAATATAACATTTGGTGATCTTTCCACGACTCAAGTGGAAAGAATACCAAATGTTAGGAAATTCATGTGGTTGTGCATGCAATCAACAAAGCCACTGTCGTGACACTTAAACCCTCTTTGAAAGTCAAAGATTTAAAATGAGTAAAATGAGTAAGTTGGGTACACTGATAGGAAAAAACTCAATATCCTGTACATTAGGAGATGAACCTATACAGTACCACACGTTCATAAACTTGAAATAAGTTAATAATTGTATATGTACTAAGTTTGAAATCTTGACAGTACTAGTAGACTTAATTGCAGGTATTTACCAAGATTAAATAGACATGCATGTTCTGTATAGACATTTTATCAGAAAAATGTCCCTTATGTTGATTGAAACAGAATAAATGTTTTGTTTGATTCAGTGATGGATATCATCTACATTGTGACAGATAAAAACATCAAGGAAAAATTGTTATTTTTCACCCCCAC
The DNA here is from genome assembly GCF_002113885.1 of Mizuhopecten yessoensis. Lineage (NCBI taxonomy): Eukaryota > Metazoa > Mollusca > Bivalvia > Pectinida > Pectinidae > Mizuhopecten > Mizuhopecten yessoensis. The sequence continues at coordinate 13,925 of NW_018404672.1, forward strand.
TTTTAGCATCAATGCATAAAAGAATGGAAATACGGATTAATCTGCATAGCAATATTGTTTGATATCTAATCTATACAAGAGATCCCAGAGGGATCTTGGCGCCCTCCTTTGTACCATCTTCATTAGTTCTTTGTCAGTTCGATCTCTTCTCTTCTTTGCTCTAATCTGTTTGATCGAGTCATGTTAACAGTAAATGCACCTTGAGTTAACTTTTGATCTAAACTTAATACTGATGTGTATGAAAGCCAACCTTCAAAGTGAGTTTGTCATTTCACATATTTACTAGTACAGTACCTAATGTGAAAGAAATAGAATCGATCATTGCAATATGAGAAAGATCAGTTTAGTTCTTTTAATCCATTTTGTTTTTATGATCAGTCTCAAAATATAACATGCACAACGAGGGATCAAGGGGTACCTACATATAAAATTTGAGAAAAATGCCTCAGGTACTTTTTGAGAAATAGCGATAACAATCTTTCACTATCAAAATCCAAGATGGCTGCCTGTCAGCCATGTTGTTTTTCCGATCAGTCTCAAAAAATGCCCTGCACAGCTTAGGACCAAAGGGAAACTACATATAAAATTTGAGAAAAATGCCTCAGGTACTTTTTGAGAAATAGCGATAACAAACTTTCACTATCAAAATCCAAGATGGCTGCCTGTCAGCCATGTTGTTTATCCGATCAGTTCTCAAAAGTTGCCTTGCACAGCTAAGGACCAAGGGGAACCTACATATAAAATTTGAGAAAGATCCCTCTGGTACTTCTTGAGAAATACCAATAACGAGAATTGTTTAAGGACGGACCACGGACGCAGGGTGATTTGAATAGCCCACCATTAAAGTTGACTTTGACCACATTACTGTAATGAAGAAAACAATTCACACAGCTGGTCTACATAACAAACCTAAGTATCATGACTAGTCCAAATGGTTCTTAGGATATTGTTGTTTGAAGTTTTTAACATATTAGACCCCTGTGACCTTGAAAGTAGGTCAAGGTCATTTTAATGAGGAAACTTTATAGCACTACATCCCAGGTACATGTACCTACTGGCTAAATACCATGACCCTGGGCCTAATGGAACTTGAGAAGGAGATTGTTAAAGCTTTTAACCAAAGTTGACATTTGAACCCCGACTAGCATTCATAGTTGACCTTTGACCTCATAACTGTAACGAGAAAAATATTCGAAATGCTGGTCTACATAACATACCCAAGTATCATGACTCTAGTTCAAATGGTTCTTAGGATATTGTTGTTTGAAATTTTTAACATATTTGACCCCTGTGACCTTCAAAGTAGGTCAAGGTCATTTTAATGAGGAAACTTTATAGCTCTACATCCCAGGTACCTACTGGCAAAATACCATGACCTAGGTCCTACAGTTTTTCAGAAAAAGTTGACGGGACGGACGACGGACTACAGACTACGGACTACGGACGACGGACGCCGCAGTACGGCATAAGCTTAACATTTGTGGCGGCTTATTATTTGTGTGTCTGGTTGATATTTATCATTGTACAATTGATTTAGAAAAAGTTAGTACTTACATAGTTCCCAATTAGGCAATGCTGATGATCAAACAAATCTTTATCCAATTGTATTGTGAGAAATAAACACAAATGCAATTGTAACTTATAATTACATCTCAAAATTAGTGCTTGTCAACCTTCTATTCTACAATTTACTTGTTGCCAAAATCAATAAATGTATGGTCTTTAGCAATTATGAATTGTTGCACTGAATAGTGTGCTAGTAAAAAATATACAAAGGAATTGTAAAACATCTCCTTTTTCAATAATGAAACTAGATTTTACTCAAAGTGTGGGCTTCACGCATATCTATATTTTAAGATATGCTGGGAAAACCTATATTACACTGTATTTTAGGAGTTGTGCTCAAGGTTGAAATAAGGTCACAGTGACCTTATTTTAGGGTGCAACATCCTATCTTTCCGTGATGTACCTATGCAAAATATTTGATGCCAATTTCTTGAAACGAAACAATTATTTTAGTGCTTAAGGTCAAGGTGAAAGGTCAAATTGAGATTACACTGACCTCATTTTAGAGTATACATAACCTCTACATGATGTACCGTTGTACTAAGTTTAAAGGCTTTTCATAAAACAGCAGTTGAGATTATCTCCAGAAACCATTATTTTAGAACAAAGTCTAGGTCAAATTTTGGTCACAGTGACCTGGTTTTTAGATGTGACACACTGCCTTTCTATGATGTATTTTTGTACAAAGTTTAACGGCCATTCATGAAACAGTAACTGAAATATGCTCCAGTAACCAATATTTTAGAACTTAATGTCTAGGTCAAAGTCAATTGATGAGGTCATAGTGAACTTGGTTTAGGATCCTTTGTACAAATTTTGATGTTCATTCAAGAAACAGTGGTTGAAATATGCTCCTGAAACCATTATTTTAGAAATTAAGGTCAAAGGTCAAATTCGGGTAGTGCTGAAAATATTAAAAATACATCAATAAAATCTTTCTCAAATGGACTCACAATTTATAAATTAATGTTGGGATGATCAATGACCCGATAATCAACTGACATATATTTATGTTTATCTGTCATTGTTGATTAACCATACCACCTTTACATTCTGCATTGGATAATCTATATATTACCTGTGTTATCTCTATATTACCTGTTCACACTTTTAAGTCTTTGTTATCTCTTTATAACTGACAATTTATTATTGACAATTTTGACTTGTGGCCTAGCTTCCTTGGCCTCAAATTTGCAACCTACGGCGCTAAATCTCCTGTCTGAGAAAAAAGCATCTTTTACTACTACACCCCCAACCTTCTCTAAAAAGGATTTGGTGTCGCAGTGGTCAAAAGCTCTATACTTCCGACATGTCGGTCATAGTGAAAAATTATCTATCACCTCTTCAGAGGTTTTTCTAAATACATACTAGAACAAATATGTCAACAAGGGCTTCGCCATGTGCCTTAATTAGGATTCAGTGTTAAGGACTGCATCCACAATGGTCTATTTTTAGTAAGTGACCTTGACCTTCAACATTTTTGGACTGAGTAAAGTACTATCCTTTCGGTCTATTTTTAGTAACATTGACCTTGACATTTTTATAACCCTAATGATCATGTACATTTCAGTGTATCAGTATGGTATTTCAGAAAGATTAGTCTTTTGGATTCTTAGATAATCTTTGTAAACGAAAGTGTGGATACTACACGGCACCTGCATCTCTGATGCAGGGCCCTAATACTGTACTACTGTATGGTACCTGCATTGAATTTACCCTGTATACACATAAAATGTACTCTATAAACTACCTGTATCAAAACTGAATTGTACATATACTACTTGTACATTTATCTTTGTTGACAGAAAATGATGCATTGTTTCTCTGAAGACAAACAATTATACATTATCTCTGTAGACAGAGAATGATAAAAAAAAAAAAAAAAAATAGTATTCGGTATTGGCTCAATTTGCAAATCATATGGTTGTTAATGGAAGAAAGCATTAAACATTTCTTAACCCTTTCACCATGCACTGTAGACCATAATGGACTCTTCCAAGTTAATGCATGGTAGAGTTCACTCAAGTTACATAGGGGTGAAAGGGTTAAAACTACTGTAGTAAATTGTGACTTTTACAATATTTTATTTACATGTATATAATGAATCTTCATTAGAAAAATTAGTATATGAGTATACGTACCATTGTTATTTAGCATAAATATTAACATATTCAATTCTTATTTTTTATGTCTGAATATTTTGTGCCAAGCACCAAGCCATTTCATCATCAAACTTGTTTATGTATATATACATGAAGTAAAAATTCCAGTTTTTTTCTTTTGTTATTTTTTTTCTTTTCTTTTTCATTTCTTTTTCATTTTTTCCAGCTTCATGATTGATTTTCCAAGCTATGTGATTCTGATTTAATTACATTAATTATCCACTCTCAACTTGTATAATTCATTCAAATCTCTTTCTCACTAACAGTAATATATTAATCACATTCTTACTCTCTATCAGGACATATTTTTTCATTATCTTCCACTCTCACTTTTGTGTTTAAGTGCTGGTGGCAAGTTAATCATTGTTGTTAATTTTGTTAGTCAATATTTTTTTTCAGAATGTATTGGCTCAATTTGCCAATCATATGGTTGTTAATGGTAGAAAGCATAAAACATTTCTTAACCCTTTCACCACTCACTAGACCAAAATGGACTCTTCCAAATTAATGCATGGTAGAGTTCACTCAAGTTACATAGGGGTGAAAGGGTTAATATTACTGCAGTTAATTGTGACTTTTACAATTTATTATTTACATATACAGTTGTGTGACCGCACAACGCACCAAAAATACTGTGCGCACACCGTGCATACATCGTTCACACACCGTCCGCACATCATCCACACATGGTGCGCACAACTGTGCGATTTAACAATTGGTCGCCCAGGTGTGCGCTTCTCTCCGCACCACTGTGTGATTTGGTACAATTTGTTGATCAATATTACGAAATGAAAAAAATACGGAAGGCTTGTATGCAATAATGTCCATCGTATATATTACTGTAATTCTCTCATCTCTATAACTGAGATTATGTACAATTTTACAATGCAAGTAACACAGTATACAGTGACCGTTAGACTGTCAAGAATGGGTTTGACTCCTTGGTAACAGAACAGGTAAATAACAATTTGATGAGTGACCAGAGTGTTACCTGGTCTTTGTCCGACACAGAGCTGATATCTGATACTGTATGACTGTTATGAAAATACAACTGGACGTTTAATATTTGTTATTTGCATTCGTTTTGGTCTATAGCTCCCCTTCACCTGGTTTTCATACCTTGGCGAGTAACGTAAGTGCCCCGGACGGGGGGAAAACTATGGTCAAGGTACAAAGTGGCTACGTTAACCTGTGTTGCCGAGACTGTGTTGTTATTTTACCTGTGTTGATTAAGCTCGTTTAAAAAACACCTAAATCACCATTTCTAAATTGAAGAAAGTATAGACAAGAGATAAGCTCATACTAAAAATCAAGTTTTATATGTTTAAACACGAAACCGTATATATTGTTAAGCCATTCCTCAATTTACACCAACCACGAATGTTAACGCACAACGTTCGTCGCATGTCCGCACAAATGTGCGCAAGCAAGGATCGTCCCAATTTTTTATCGTTCGCACTTCGTGCACACATCGTTCACACACCATGCACACATCGTTCACACACCGTGCACACATCATTCACACACCGTGCACACATCGTGTGCACACATCGTGCGCACATCGCACATCGTGTAACGTTGTGCGATCCCACAACTGTATATATAAATGAATCTTCATTAGAAAAATTAGTATATGAGTATACGTGCCATTGTTATTTAGTATACATTTTACATTTTCAATTCTTCTTTTTTATGTCTCAATATAACAAACACCAAGCCATTTCATCATCAAACTTTTTTATCTATATATACATAAAGTATATATACCTTTTCCTTTCTTCTTTTTTTATTTATATAAACATGAAGTATATATTCCTTTTTTTTTTTTTCCTCAGCTTCATGATTGATTTTCCAAGCTATGTGATTCTAATTTAATTACATCAATTATCCACTCTCAACTCGTATAATTCATTCAAATCTCTTTCTCACTAACAGTAATATAGTAATCACATTCTTACTCTCTATCAGGACATATTTTTTCATTCTCTTCCACTCTCACTTTTGTGTTAAGTGCAGGTGGTGAGTTAATCATTGTTGTTAATTTTGTTAGTCAATATTTGTCAATGATAGTTGTATACATTCAATTCTATTTTAATAGCTATACATGGTTACTTATGCGATTTATGATAAATTATCTCTGCAGACAGTATACAGTTAGAGTATGGACATTTCGGGATATAGCAAGTTTCTAGTTTTGCCGTGACCAGGGCTATTTCCCCGAGGCGATGATGAGGGAAATAGGCCTGGTCAAGGGGAACCAGAAACTTGCTATATCCCGAAATAACCATACTTTAACTATTTTATTATATCGATACAAAAGCATCAGTCGGACAGTATACAAAATAATATATCATAAAAACATGATGAACAGTAAAATAGAATTCTTATTTTTAACAGCATCAAAATAAACAAATTGCAGACTACAGTACAAAAATATCACTAATGGCAAGAGTGGGGTCGCTGTCTAAATTTGGAGCCCCGCCTTCCTCGACGCTGATTGTTCGATAACTCGATCAAGCCAAACCCTCCTGTGAACTAATTCCCTGGGTCTCCCAACTAACGCACCCTTTTTGTGAGCTAATTCCCTAATGTGGGGATTTAAGGGAAATATCCAATTCTATGATATTACTTTCATATAGTGTAAAATAAGAAGAGGTTTAATAAAAAAAAAAAATGAATTATCTTAATAATTAACGGGTAAGGATACATATATATGGCTTTAGACATGTTATGATACATATATCACAAACTATAGTTCTGCTATATTATCAGGTGTACAATTCTACATTGAGACCATGTTGACAGGTAATGATACAGGTATCACTATAGACAGGTAATGATACATATATATCTCTATAGTGATACCTGTATCACAACCTGTCTTAACGTGTCTCAAAGTGGAATTGTACACCTGATAATGAAGCAGATTCAGTCTATAGTAATATATGTGGCATCATTACCTTTTTATAGAGATAGATATGTATCATTACCTGTCTATGTGATACCTGTATCATAACCTGTCTTAACGTCTCTCAAAGTGGAATTGTACACCTGATAATGTAGCAGATTCAGTCTATAGTAAAATATATGTCATCATTTCCTCTTTATAGAGATATATATGTATCATTACTATAGACAGGTAATGATACATATATATCTCTATAAAGAGGAAATGATGACATATATATTACTATAGACTGAATCTGCTTCATTATCAGGTGTACAATTCCACTTTGAGACACGTTAAGACAGGTAATGATACAGGTATTACTATAGACAGGTAATGATACATATATATCTCTATAAAAAGGTAATGATGACACATATATTACTATAGATTCTGCTACATTATCAGGTGTACAATTCCACATTTAGAGTACTAGCCAGTCGAGAAACATTCTACAACCTCTACCTATATAAAATATTAAGTTTTAGCTAGTCCTGATGTAAATATTTACTTTGCCTATGGCAAAGCCAGCATAACATTCATACTGAAATTACATTAGATATCTCTTTTAAAAGTATAAAGGATATTGCATTTATTACATATACTATAGGTATGTCTCATAAAAGGAACAGGCTACTCCAATATTCAAGATAACTTATATTGACTGAAATATTGTTGGAACTAAACTAGAAACTAATTTTCCAGCCCAGAATCTTTCGAAACACATCTTTTAGGATTTAGAAGTTTTCCTACCCCAGCAGTTTGTACAGTAATTAATTGGCATATAGGTAGGATGTTTTTTGGTAAGGGTGGTAAAGGCTCAGTATCGCACTCTATTGTGAAGTGTATGGTATTGGTGGTGGCTAATGCTTAGTGTCTCTGATGACTTTGTATGACCCAGTTTATCCAAGATATATGCTTTTTGTTGCTCCCAATTCTGTGTATGTTTAAATCAGTTTTAGTTTCTTGTCATTTATCTTTCATCATAAATTCATTAGTTTTCTGATGGACATAAACTTTACTGGTGGAACCTTAACACTGCCTGACTGCAATCCCCATCTCTTGAGACATGACAATTCTTGTTGTATAAAACCCTGCCAATACACTAATCCAGCTCAGTTGGATATAAGTTTCCTCTAGTTGATTAGGTGGTCTATAAAAGCTACCAACATACAGGTCTGAAATGTCCTTATGGAGAGTTTGACCCATAAAAGTTCACAGCACCCTTCAACTTCCAGTTCTCCTGGCTCAAATCTCAGAAGTTTGTCAGAAACTAGTATGAATACCCTTCCATGGGCCTCGGAAACCCTTTATTTCCAAAAAATGATGTTAAGCTCTCTAGAAAAACCTCAGATGATCTTTTATCTGGGTGCAATCATGATTTATTACCAATCACGATATCAGATCTGGTAGATTTTCGATGATTTTGATTGATTGACAATTGGTAATGATAACTTGTAAGGGTTATTGTTCATTTTAAAATGGAACATGTCACATAGAATTACACCAATGTATAAGCTTGGCAATAATGCTTTTTGCAAACTAAAAATTGCCACTTGTTACATTTTTGCCTCTTAGGTGCATACAAAATTCTTTACCAAGAGAACACAGCAGGTACTGAACTGTTAAAGAGGTTGAAGTTTACAGGATTTTGGGCCGTGGCAGTGTCGACCCCTCATTTATTTTAGTTTTGACAAATTGTCATTATGGGTGGCATTCAGCGAGTCTTATAATTGTATTGGTGTAATAATGAGTGATCTTTAAGTACTGATGCTACAGTATGTTTACTTCATAATCACAAATAATGATTAAGGATCCCTGTCCCACTTCACTGCAATTTGTCCTACATACGGTAGCCTCCCCTTAAAGTCGGTTTGCTATATTCCTAAAGAACATTTTGGGTCGTAAAATTCCATTGTCCATAGGTAGCTCAATTAGTTTCAGCAATGGTATAGCAATCTGAAGTCCAGGGTTTGAATCCCAGCCTTGTCAAGCACAACATATATCTTGTTTATTACATCTCCGGGATGTTTTCCTCCCAAGGTAAATTTTACTTTTACTTCTTAAAAATGATATATCAAAGCTATAGTCTTGCTGGGAAAATAAGCTTGGAATGCGAAGTTTTATTTTTTTTTGCAGTGGTACAGGGATCCTTAAGTTATTCTAAACAAAAAGGTAGACATTTTTAAGACTTTGTAGAACATCTAGGTATCTAACATGAATGAGAAAAGAGTTTGTGACCTAAAAACTCAGTAATTATAAATGTGCTGGGATGTTTGTAGGTTGTTCCTAAGTGTTGTCGATGACAATAAAAATCAGAATTTGATGAAGAGCATGACTGTTCACTTAGACAGCAATTAACCGGAAGAAGCCCATTAATATGATGTACCTATAAAAAAACTTTTAGACTCATTCATGAGACATATTCAGGAGCATTTGAGTTGGTCAGTAATATGCTACGTAGGTTTTGTAAGCTGATCGTGTTGCATTATAAACCTCTCTATCCGATAGAAAGACATTGTTGTGTAACTGCAGTGTTTGAGATTATATCCCGGAAATGGCAAGTCGTAAGAAGCTGGGTGTGAGAAAAAACATGTTAGTTTGAGTAACGAAAATGAGCCCTAGATGGGTGCCTATAAGTTGTTGTATAAGGAAATATGTACATAATGACATTATATGCATCTTACCAGGTGATTCTGTGCTCGAAATTTGAAAGGTGAATCACGACACAGTGACAAACATACTCTAGTTAGTTTTACAGGTGGAATATTAAGTCTTCTCACGCTGGGCGACGCAACGTTGGGGTTTTACAACACAAGTAGCCTGTCCGCAATGTAAATACAGTTCGTTTGTCTCTGATTAGTAAGTCAGGGGTGAGAAAGGCCCCAAAGGTCCCTCCCAAAAAAACAAATAGGCGAATCACCTGTTGTTGTTTTTTTACTTTCAGTTCTCCGGGAAAATACTGGTGTGCATCAGAAGGCCTTAAGGCTTTTACCTTATACTGTATAACACCGTAAAGTGATATAAATGTATCAAACAAGGGCCAAGAAAGACCGACTTCAAAGATGTGCAAAAAAAAACGGTAAATGTGCTTGAAAGTTTGTACATTGACCAGAAGCATAGGTGTCAATCATCCCAGTTAGTGGAATATAGCGACAGAAAATCTGTAAAAAAATTGCCAAAACCTCCATTATACCCCATCTCCCACATTGGGGTCAATTTCACCCAAATTTCTGCAGTTATTCCTCATAGAAGCCCTATTTATCATTGATCACAAATCTTACAAACTATTAGCTAACCCCTTGTGATTTCAACTGATGTTGATAAGCTATGGAAATGTGCCAGTTCAGCTAACAATTGAGTTGTTTTCCACTCAACAAATGCCTGCAAACAGTCACTTTTGTATTAAAATAGATAAATTACCAAACTGAAGGTTTCCCAAGCTATGAGGTGAAAGGATGAAATATTGTTAGGGCAAGTCATGATGTTTTGAATGAACTTAAAATGTGTGAAACGAGATAGAAATTGGGCAGTATCTGCTTCACCACTTCACCAACTATCAAAAATATAACTCCAACAGAACAGAAACTCAAAGGGATTCCAATAAAGCAGTTTGATATACTGAAATGGATTTGTACACTGTGAAATGATCTGCAGGGTGCAGTAAGAAAAATATTTTTTAAGATTACATTTTTTTGTTCTCATTACCACCAGAATTGTATCAGTTTTTATTTGTATTGCATCAGTACTAACAGATAATAAATAGCATTTTGTTTCATCTGTTTTTAAGGACTTCCCACCCTTTGTAATATACATGTTTTTCGTATTTTTGTGTCGTCATTTCCATATTGCGCATTGGGCATTTCAATACCGTAGTGTAAATCATAGTTACGCTGGGTAAACAATAGTGCATGACGATGATATGTCAACAACTGACATCGAGACTTAACTTGGAAAATAGGTAACCACCTGTACCACGTGCTAACAGCATACCATGCGATAGCCACTGGTTACATATGTATCTTCGATGCGTTAGCGGGCTGTGGAATGATGTCCAAAGTGTATGTGATTGAGAGTAATTGATTGTCACTTTTGATACCATTACTTTAATCATTTATGATATTTTTTAAAAGAAATAACTGTCATGGTGTCAATTTTATCCCTCTGGATTGTTTTCAAGGAAGACAACTCTCACCATGATCAAAGTGCTTGTAAAATGTAAAATGAATTAATTATGAAACTATATGTATATTTTGTTCAATTTTTCACCATTTTTGTATGAAACTTTGTGTCCTATTTATTTGCTTTTAGCTTGTAGATGATCACTTTTATCCATACGATTTCAATAAAAAAAATACTGTAGCATGTTTTATATATTCTGTGTTCAATAAAATATTTGTAGGAATTATTGTATTAGTAATGCTTCATTTTATTTTCATATTGTTGTTATTGATCAGAATAATGCCACACACCAAAAAAATGGAAAATATTAAAACTGTATTGGTATTTTCCCCAAAAAAATCAGTCTATCGGAATTCTTAGTCACCTCTACATAGTTGCACAACCATTATGTGAAAGTTACAACAAATTCCATTTGTTAATTGCGAAAGGGTGGGGCCTCCTTAAATACACTGACTATTTCTTTGTACAGATTACACAGGCCAGCCCTCTCAGGATTTGAACACAGTGGTTAAGTACTCTTTATGTGAAATTTCTATAATGCTGGGGAACAACCATGTTTAAAAGCTTTTAGGATAATGTTTGATCAGTTGTTTAATTCATTTTTTGAATTTCACAGTATGAAGTCATTATTACTTGAATTTCACAGAATGCAGTCATTATTACTTGAATTTCACAGTATGCAGTCATTATTACTAACAAGCTCAACAAATGGATATTTGCACAGTGAACATTTCACTTTGGGACAAAAATGCTGTAAACATTTTTCACACACTTAACCCTTTAATATAAACTGTAGAAGAAATGGAATGAGGAGGATCTCGCTCATAGAGGTTTCAGAGCTCGACACCTATGCTGAAGTGTTGGCGACAATAAAAATAAAAATCTGATGTGGAGCTCTTCAAGCATTTACAGTATTACACGAGATATCTAATATACAAAATCAGACTTTTCATTTAGCTTCTGTGTAATAATTTTATAAAATATAGGTTCATTACTGCTCCTTTAATACAATGTATATATGTTAAGCTGGCATGCAATATTGGCCTGGGCTTTTGGACTAGTGGAATTGTACACCCATGATTGATGACATCACCTGAATTGTACACCCATGATTGATGACATCACCTAAGGCTTTCTCCACTATGAGGTGATCAAGCATTATTATATAGCTTATATTTACATTCACGCTGCAACCCACTATATAAACATTACCAGCAGAAATGCATTTCATTTGAGTATGAAAGCATAAACTCTTGTGACTTAACATGTGGTTTACTTATGACGTCATAGATTAACCTTGTTCAATGAGAGTCCTGTCGCTTCGGAAAACATGGAGAATGCCCCTGCGTCAAACGCTCAAATGACTAGGGTTAATTATTGGCTAGAATTTGACATATTTACATTCTTGATTTTTGTTCTGCACATGAATCCACCAACTGAAAACAACTGCCATTATACTATGAATACACTATGAATAAAACGATTCTCATGCAACCAGTCAGCTGATATCTCACACAATGACCACTTCATATTACTACGCATAGTACCGTGTCTGAGAATAGTTGTCTCCCCTTCTCAGAGATAACTTAGTTGCGAAATATAATAAACATTACAAAAATCAGGAATGGTGCACCATTGTACTATTATTATCATTCTTGCTAATTTAAAACTAAAAGAATACTTAAAACATTGTCATATTAAATACTGACTTCCGACTCACGATCGGTTCCTCGTTGTCATGAACTTTCCAACACCCAAACGTCCGGCTGGGTAATCCCCATGACATCAACTTGCAAATTGAACCCAGAGAACCTTGTTATGACACAGGGGACTTCAACATTTACATCTGCATGGGTTTTTTTGGTAAACAGTACATTCAACAGCTGTACATTTAACTTCAAATGAGTCCCTGCCTTCTGCCGACGAGTGCTCGGCCGACAAGTGCCCTGTATGGCTACAATGGTGACTGATTATTTGAAATAGTGCAGACATAAACTTTTTAAAATATATAATATGTGGTGCTTAACGCAAAAATTACATCAAATAAGATCGTCTTTCAAAAATGAAAGGAATATCAAGTGCTGGTTATTACAAGTCTTAGATTCTGGATATATTTTCTTTTCAACAAAATCAGCTGATCTGCGGAAGTCAAACATTTGAAGTTTGTGTGTATCTGTATCTGTATCTGTATAAATACATGGACTCCTTCTGATAGAAGATAGCTGTCCACGGGATGTGCGCTCAGTCAAGGCACAAAGTTCTTTTGAAAGTGGTCAACTTATCAGCCGAAACAAGACCCGGGTCTAAACTGTTCCAATCCTTGACTGTCCTTGGAAAAAAACTATTTTTAAAAAGGTCCGAATTTGCAGGTATGATTTGGTAAGTTTTGGTATGCTTTTGGCGAGTTCTTTGTGAATTTGGAGTTAAATAATCGTCCGGAGGTATTGCCACCAAGCCTGAAATAATTTTGTAAAACAACACTAGCCGATGTTCCCTGCGTCTTTCTGCTAGTGGTTTGAGTCCTAAATTTGCTAACATTTTAGTTACACTTGATTTCCGTCCATAGTTGTTATATATAAATCTGGCTGCACGTCGTTGAACCGATTCAATGGTATCTGTCTCTTTCTGGTTCGCTGGATCCCAGACTGTGTCACTGTATTCTAAAACCGAACGAATTAGTGCGATGTAAGCTGTTTTCTTTAGGGATTCAGGGCTGTGTTTAAGGTTGCGGCGAAGAAATCCGAGGGTGGAATTAGCTTTTCTGGCAGTTTTGTTGATATGGGTGCTGAATTTCAAATCTTCACTAAAAGTAAGGCCTAAATAGGGACTGTCCGAAACTTGCTGTAGAATTTGGTTGTTTAACGAGTAAAAGTGTTCATGTTGTTGTTTAGACCGACTCACTCTCATTACATGACATTTTTTAACATTAAAACGCATTCCCCATGTTGATGCCCACAGCTGCAATGCATCCAGATCACGTTGTAGTTCGATTTGGTCCTGCTGGTTCCGGATCCGTCTGTAAAGCAGACAATCGTCTGCAAACAGACGGATTGTTGAATGCACGACTGATGTTATGTCGTTGATAAAACAGAGGAACATCATCGGCCCGAGGACCGTTCCTTGTGGAACACCAAATATGACTTTGGCCTCAGATGACTGTTCCCCTTCCACTACTACTCGTTGTTTCCTACCTTCTAGAAATGAATGGAGCCAGTTGTGTAGTTTTCCAGTGATTCCAAAATGTTCTAATTTGTGAAGTAATTTCCTATGAGGTACAGTGTCGAAAGCCTTACTAAAGTCTAAAATAATGATGTCCATCTGAATTTTGTCGTCGAAGTTTCCCAATATATCGTGCGATGTACTAATTAATTGTGTTTCACAGCTGTGTCCCGAACGAAAACCGTGCTGCACTGGTGTAAGTATATGATGGTCATCTAGATGGTTTCTGATGTGACGCACAATTATATGCTCAAGCAATTTGCAGCACACACAAGTGCACCAGTGTAGGCTGAAGTTCTGGCTGTTCCTTTTTTATGATTTTCTGACTGATACTAATATTAAAAATATTAAATCTACAAAAAGTGTTGTAACTATTTTTGTTGCAGTTCATCATAGCATAAATATATATGAAATGAATGATTTTTTTCATGTACATTGCGGCAATGAATAGCAGTAGCTCATCATCTACAGATCCCGGGGAGCGCTATGTAGATGAGCTACTGCTATTCATTGCCGCAATGTACATGAAAAAAAAAAAAAAATGGATTGAATGGATTTTTTTCATGTACATTGAGGCAATGAATAGCTGTAGCTCATCTACATATACTGTGGAGCGCTATGTAGATGAGCTACTGCTATTCATTGCCGCAATGTACATGAAAAAAATCCATTCAATCCCTATTTAAATAGGGCTGTTCCGCCAAAGTTGTTCAAAGGATGACGCATATACAAAATGCAGTAAATAAATTAATTATTCAAAAACAAATAAATAAAATGAAACATTTGTTCTATAGTAGAAATGTAAATATATGGATTGAACAGCGTTTTAAAATGTTCATGCCAGTATGAACACAAATCCGTTACATGCAATATGGATGTAACCGATTTGCGTTCATACCTGCATGAAAATTCAAAAACACTGTTCAATGCCTATACAAATAAAACTCTTCTGATTGGCTAAGACTTTTACCAAAATAACATACCATATCACTTGATTTTGCAAAAATCAGATGATTATAAAAATTTTAAACATAGAAATTGAAATTTCTTATCATGTTATGTTATTGAATTCTTATTATTATAAAATATGTACAAACTTTCTAGTTGGTGAATACACTGATATTGACAAAATATACAAATATTGACCTTAAAGCTGTGCCTTGGTCACAATTATTTCTAAGTTAGGTCAATATCACAAGACATTCATTACTTTCCAGCTGAACATTGTACCATATATTACTTTCACATTCACCCTGAAATTTCATAATGAACTGTTCAATACTTTGGATTGGAAGAGTTCAAATGTGTCTTCAGGGGTGAATGGGTTAAAGAGTTAGTGTAGAAAAGGTAATCCACAGAGTACAATTACGTGCTTGTCAGTAAAAGGAGTATATAGTTTATATACATATAGTTAGTTATAATACACAGCAGGCAAACCGGCTTGTGTAACCACCTCCATTAAACACCACCTGTGTTAAGAGGCCACTTTAGATATTCAACATTGTAGTGATTACATCGATAATTGAACCTGCATTAAGATACGATTTGAATTAAGAAACCACTTCTTAAGCCTCGATCTAAAGGGTGGGCTTTTGACACCAGGTTGACTGTGTACAGGTAATATACAGATGCTATATAGGGTTTATCTACAGGTGCAGAATGGATATGGGTAAAGTATAATCAATATGGTTATAATATAGCTTCTATAGGCAATTGGTATAGCTCATACAAGTAATGTATTAGTTATATAATGCTTTTAGACACTATATTCATCTCCATGATGCATGTTCTTGCTGTCACATATGTTTCTAGTGACTGTTACATACGTATCTGGTAGCCCTCACATATATATCTGGCAACAACCACTTTACTTATTTATCTAGCAGCCTTTATATCCTCATACCTTGGCACCTACGGGCTTCCCTACCTTTCAATCACTGTATAACCATAAACAGTTATATTAATGTTGTCAGGATGCATTTGTTAGTAAAGTAATAAATATGTGCATTGTATGTAAATAACTTATATTTATACAACATGTGCAATGTATCAATATCTATATAACATGTGTATTGTACCAGGTGTGTGGTCAAGTCTATTTGTGGTGTAGGAGTTTATCTTCATGTGTTGTTATGTTTACAGTGCAAGAGATACTACCTGATTGAGGTACAGATACAATGTGGGATTCTCGAATAGTTTGACGCTAGCGACTAAGATATGCTGGGGAAACCTGTATTACAAGATGGTCAAAGTCAAAGGTCAAATTGAGGTCACTATGAACTTATTTTAGGAAGCTGCGGGCAAAAGTCAAATTGAGGTTATAGTACGTGACCTGGTTTTAGGATATGTCATCCCATAATGTACCTTTGTACAAAGTTTGATGCCTGATCCTGAAACTGTTTCCAAGATATGCTCCAAAAACTATCATTTAAGTACTGCGTTAAAACTCAAATTGAGGTCACAGTGACCTGGTTTTAGGATATTTCACACCGCCTTCCCATGCTGTACCTTTGTACAAAGTTTGATGCCTGATCCTGATACTGTTTCCAAAATATGCTCCAGAAACCATCATTTAAGTAAAAGTAAAATGGAGGTCACAGTGACCTGGTTTTAGGATATATCACACCGCCTTCCCATGCATGCTGTACCTTTGTACAAAGTTTGAAACCTGTTCCTGAAGCAGTGGCTGAGATATGCTTCAGAAAGCATTATTGTAGAAATTGAAGTCAAGATCAAAAATCAAATTGACCTGGTTTTAGGATATGTCACACTGCATCCCCATGATGAACCTCTGTACAAAATTTGATGCCCGTTCTTGAAACTGCGACTGAGATATGCTCCTGAAACCATTATTTATTTACTGCGGGTAAAAGTCAAATTGAGGTCACAGTGACCTGGTTTTAGGATACATGACACTACCTTCCAATGATGTACCTATTTACAAGGTCTGATGCTAATTCAATTGCAGTGGCTGAGATATGGTCCAGAAACCACATGAAGTCCAACTTCTACGAAGCTGGGATATAAATAAACTGAGGACCTATTCTCATGTTTGTGTGAATATGGGACAGGATTTGACACTGACTTGTCTTTTTCTTCAAAATCCTTTCTCCACATCTAACATACCGGAAAAAATGAAACTATCATGGTCACATACTTCTATGAATAATTTGTTTGTTCCATCATTGAAAAATGAAAAATGAAATATTGTATAATTCTTTTGACATTAAAAACTTTTAAAACACCTTTTGCACATTGATCTACTTCCCACTGTGTACCACAGTGTAAAATTTCAAAAAGAAATGACTTTTGGATTTCAAGATAAGGTTTGTACTCTCCATTGTCTATTTTTAGCAATAATGATTCTGACCTTGACCTCAGCAACTTCTTAATTATCTTTTGCACATGTATATTTCACATTTTTTTTTTATGTTTTATAAGAGAGAAAATCTCTGGACAAAAAATCAAATATTGAAATGAACAAAGGGCAAGAACTTTTGCAAAAATTGCTGAATCAAAATTCTTATAAGGGAGACACAACTTCATATCATGATTATAATGTACAACAAGTTTCAAAGAGATCCGTTGAAAAATGTAGGAGAAGATTGCCGGACAAAAATCAAATACTGAAATAAACAAAGGGCAATAACTTTTGCAAAAGTTGTTGAATCAAAATTCTTTTCCAGGAAACACAACATATTAATATTTTAGCCTTCTAAGTTTAAAAGAAATCCGTCAAAAAATGTAGTAGGAGATCTCCGGACAAAAAATCAAATACTGAAATGAACAAAGGGCAATAACTTTTGGAAAAAATGTTGAATCAAAATTATTTTATGGGGGACACAACTTCATATCATGATTATAATGTATACCAAGTTTCAAAGAGAACCGTTAAAAAATGTAGGTGGAGATTGCCGGACATAAAAGTTTACGCCGGACGGACAGACAAACCCATACCATAATACTTCCGTCAAATTTGACGGGCATATAAAAAGGATCAGTCTGAGTGTTTTTGGAATCAGAGATGAGGACTGCACTCCCCCATGGTCTAATATTAGTAACAGTGACCTTGACCTTAGACATTTTTTCAAATTCCTATTGGGATTGAATTTAAAGTCCTAACTTTTTCTAAATACAGTGAAACCTCACCAAACCACCACATTGAAATATGACTAACTCGATCTCTATTGTGGGCACCTGTTTTCAGTCCCTTTCAGTTTTCTTGCAAAATTAATGTTAAAGGGGCTATTTAGTCAAATGGCAACCTGAAAATCGAGTCGGTACTGAAAATATATATCTCCTAATGAAAGTTTACGTAGTTGATAATGACATGACCTGAAGCCGTTAGGTTTCATCATTTAGTAAAGCCAGTGATAAAAATAGCTACGACCGAAATAGCGCAATATCCGTGCCTTTCTGAAAAGCAGCACCTATGTGTCTTTCCGACATCTGTCATAGGCGACACAATAAAAACGGTACACACACTGAGAAGGTGCCGCAGAGAGAATTTCAAACCGCAAAAAGTATGATATCAATAGGTTTAAACATAAAATAGATCATTCATCTATAACGATGTTTGATTTGCTTTTTGGAAGATGATTTTGATCCAGAATAAATACATGTACTTGTATTCCAGAGAGGCTAGAAGAATAAAGCAACAAGTTAAATTTTCTCCCCGACTGGAAAGACATTTTTGATAGCAAGAAATTCACCGACAGCTGCCGCTAAAACATACGGTTGTACAGTTAAAGATTTCTCAATTACCGAATAAAAACGCCAATAAAACATTGTCTCTTGTCAATTTCTAGACATGAATTGTTCATAAGGAGTATCCATGTTACATGAAGCATTTTGTGACAAGGTTATGAAAAAAACACTTCACCAAATTGTCCCTTTAACTTAAAAATACAAGAGCACAGGAGCATCGAAAAGAATCATAGCTAGATGCACAAATCGTATTACAATCACAAACACAAATATTTAATATCACCAAGAGTTATGAAATGTGTATTTACTACTATCCTACATAAATTTTAGACCACAATTACCAGATGGTGGACAAGCTGTTCAAATTGTCCTTTGAGATCATCATCTCAATTACAATTACCCAGGTAATTATATTTCTAATACATCAAAGACATCTGTATTAATTTTAAATGTATCTCTTATATTTAAACTAGAGGCATCTCTATTTTATTTTCAGAGATCACTGATGATTTTGCAACCCAGCCCTCAATCTTTTGGTATTTGAAGTTTGTTTGCCATATTCATGATAACTTGGCTTCCCTTTAAATCTTCCATCATTCTGGCCTCTACATCATTTTGTTTAAAGTTATTGGTATTTTTTAAAATCTATTTGAAGGCACTAAAAACTGTTGGAATGAATGTAATTTGAGAAGGGAAATGCATGTTTGTCCAAAGTAAAAACATGCACATATCTATAGCCATGGAAAGAAAACCAAATGTTGGGAAATTCGTGAGTTTGTGCATGCAATCAACAAATTCACTGTCGTTAAGAGTTTTACTGCATCTTACTAGGGGATATTTTTTCTGTTGCTTGTTTTTATGACTTTTCACCAACTGGTGAAAAGACCTATTGTTTTTGTTATGTTTCTTATCATTCTTCTTATACTTATTATTCTTCTGCCGTTTTTGTGGAGGCTCTATCTTTTGATTGGTAAAAGATAGGTTTATTGTCTTTTAGGTATGTTGTAGGCAAAGGTCTGAAGATGTTCCAGGTACATTTTGAAGTAGGTGAAAAATCCAATATGGCCACCATGACGCCATACCTCAAAATCTTAAAATGGCCATAACTCATAAACGGTTTAATTTACAGAATTGACGCATTTATACTATATGTAGATAATCTTCAGGGCTAACTTTTATTGGCTCATGTTATTTCAAAAAAAAGGTCAAATAAAAAAGCTCGCTGTTGGGTCAAAGGTTACCATTTTTTAAAAACATTCATTATTCATTTTGTTTTTAAATCCTTCTACAAATTGATGTAGAATGCCATTTCGATGAATTTGATTTCTTTAGTTTTTCTGTTACATTTACCGTTAACGTCCTATGGCGTGTTCATTGTTGCCTTTTGATCTTTTTTGAAAAGCCAACAATATTTTTACAAACTTCAACGATCTTCTTCTCCAATTCTGCCATTGCAATGTTAACTGGGGGCACTTACAAACTTTCTTTTTGGAGCAATCAATATTCTAAGATGGCCACCACGAACTCCGATTGGTTAACAGCCTATACCAATATATTTCGTTAACGATATTAAGCACAAGGTGGATCTTTGGATATCATATAGAGATAAGCAAGAGCAAATGTTTTCTCCAATACCGTTTTAACAAAAAATGTCAACTTCCGGTTTTCGGTAGAGGTCAAAGTTTGAACGTGTAATTTTGTGAAACAAACTTAAAAAAACCTTTTGCTCAATAACCAAGTGACCCAAGGTCATAATATTTATTGAATATTCATGCTCAAGCAATGGACTATCAAGTTTGATAATATGAATGAAATTGACCCATGTTCAAGGTCACTGGGGTCAATTATGTCAAAATCTTCAAAAGACTCCTTCTCAATAACGGAAATGCCCAGGGTATTGATATTTAGTCTGTAGTATGCTAGAATGATGGACTACAAGGTTTATTGACATAAATAACCATTAAAGATCAACTTCCGGCATTTGATAGATGTCAAATTTGAACATGTAATTTTACCAGATACCAGGACTTTTACTACTGGTGTAAGGAAAGTAACTCGTAAATAGCTATAAGGCCAAATCAGTCCTTATTGTGAAAAGTCCATCAAATTGTTAGCCAACAATTTCTAGTTCACTTAAGGGATTATTTTCAGTCACAAACTATACTCAACCATAAAACCCTTATGCCAAGGGTATTTCAAAGGGCCATAACTCCAGCAAAAAATCACAAAGGATCCTGATTTAACAAGATTTCAGAATGTTTGGTTGAAAACTGAGGGGTTACAATTAAGTTGCTCTTACCAGATAATATCAACCAAGTATAGGGACTTCTGATTGGTTAAACATTTTGGGGGGGAGCGTCATTGTGTCCCCAGGCTCTGCAGCAGAAAGACGTCTCAACTTGTGTTGCTCAAAATATTGTGATAATCTTCAAAATAATACAATCAAACTATACCACTTCTGAACGTTTTGTTTACACATCGTTGACTAACTCCGCAGGTAAGAGATAGTTACAATGCCAACACTCCAATCGACATAAAAAACCTGAGACAGGAACTAGAGAAACATCCAGATAGAAATTTTGTGAACTATCTATGTGACGGGTTGTCTCAGGGATTTGATACTAGGATATCTAACTTTGATATTACTACTAAAGAATGTAAAAAATCTAAGGTCAGCAGTTAATGACGAGTTTACTGTGGACAAACGGATAGACAGTGAGTTAAGTAAAGGATTTATATGCTGGCCTTACAAACAATTGCCTTTCCCGAAATACAGAGTTAGCCTTATAGGGGTATCATACGGCAAGTATTCTGGGAACCCGCACTTAATAGTGGACCTTTCATCACCTCATGAGAACGAGAATCACTCCAGCGTCAATAATCTCATAGATAAGGAGGAGTGCTCTCTATTCGAATAGACGATGCAATCCAAGTAAGTAAACGCTTAGGCAGGAACACCACTATCTGCAAGACAGACATATCAGATGCGTTTAAACTAATGCCCATACAACCGTCACAGTGGCACATGTACAGCATATGTTGGAGAGGGGAGTATTACTACTACACAAAGTAGGCACTCGGATGCCGATCAAGTCCAAAAATCTTTGACACCCTATCACAAGCAATATGTTGGATAGCGGAAAACAACTACGGTATTAAACATATATTACACCTATTGGATGACTTCATCACATCGAGGAACCAGGGAAGTGCGGTGACAGAAATATGTCTTTACTGTACCTTATATTCAACAGCCTCAATGTACCAATGACCATTCACAAAACTTGCAGACCAGAGACAGTGATAGAGTATTTAGGTATCATACTGGACTCTCACAACATGGAGGCTAGGTTACCGAACGATAAACTGCAACTCGATACAGAAATGTTAAACGGATTTCAAAATCAACAATCTTGTACAAAGAGAGAACTGTTACAACTTTTAAGCCACCTGAACTTCGCAAGTAAAGTTGTAATTCCAGGCTGCAGCTTTGTATCCCACATCATTCAACTGTCGACTACGGTGAAAGCTTTACACCACCACATTAAACTGAATCACGAATGTAGAGAAGACTTTCGAATGTGGCTGGCATTTTTGAAACATTGGAATGGGTCAGCCATATTTTGTAATCAACATATAACTGCTTCGGAGGATATACAGCATCTGGTACCAAAGGTTTTGGCGGATACCTGCAGGGACAATGGTTCGCCCAGCCGTGGACACCAACCATACACGACTGTGTACATCACACCGATGAACTATCAATAGCATACAAGGAGTTATACCCCATAGTGGTTGCTGCTATGATATGGGGACATCGATGGAGGGGCCTTTGCATATTATTTATGTGTGACCGTTTCTATACTAAACAAAGGTTGTTCTAAATCCGCACATATCATGCCATTAATGAGATGCCTTACTAGGTGTGCTGCTAAAAACATGTTTGTAGTGTTGTCGCAACATGTACCGGGCAAGTGTAATATGATAGCAGATTCTTTGTCTCATTTGCAGAAGGACAGGTTCAGGCGACTAGCCTCGGAAGCAGATCATATTCCATGTCAGGTGCCACACCCGTCAGAAGTCATGTGGAACTCGGAGGGGTAATAGATGACCTTTGGGAGAAGGCGATAGCTCGGAGTACAAGGTTGGCTTACAGCACCGGATTTAGAACGTTGATCCAGTTCCTCCTGATTGCGGGTTTGGTCACCTGCGTGGACTACAATAACATGTCTGTGTCGGAGGACATGTTGATTCACTTTGTGGCACACTGCTACAGCATCAACCTATCATATGCGACTATCAAACTGTACATGTGCGGTGTAAGATTCATGTGTTTGAAGGAAAATATTCCGTACCCAAGTAACACAAAAATGAACCGAATGCAAACTGTGCTTGGGGGGTGTGAAACGTGCCCGCGTTAAAAATGTGAAGCCACGATACCGTATCACGTTCAATATTCTCAAAGATGCATGTGTGTACATTCGCGAGAAATTAAATTCATTCAGTGACCTGATGCTTGAAACAGCATGCACAGTAGCTTTCTTTGGATTCTTGAGATGTGGTGAATAATTCCTACTTCGACCACAATATTAATCTGTGTGTATCCGATATGGTAATAGCGGAAGATTGTGTACTTCTCCATCTCAAGAAATCTAAGACAGACCCCTTCAGGGACGGAGTTACTCTCAAATTATTTAAGACTGATACCATCGTATCCCCCACAGTATATGTAGCAAATACATGAAAGCACGACAGAGGCAGTGTCCATCACCAAACGCCCCCTGTTCGTAACAGACAATGGACAAGCTTGGAGTAAAACAGTGTTTATAGCCAAATTTCATCATGTATTTCCAATGCTTAGACATAAACTCTGACCTGTACAATGGTCACTCGTCAGCGGCAGCAGCAAACATTGAGGACCACCTCATCAAAGTGTTAGGTAGGTGGTCCTCCGACGTGTACTGCAGGTATATGAGGACACCCCAATCTTCCATAAGGAACGCTCAGAGAGCACTGACAATGTCCTGAACTAGCGATTCAAGTAAATAAGCATGACTAAAATGACTAAGGAAACAAATGTGGACAGTATCATATAATTGTCAAATATGTATGACGGCTTGATTAGTATGGCTAGAAATTAAACTAAGTTACATGTCCAGTAACAATATTTGATTACAAGTACCTCGCGATCATACACTATAAATTCATATAAATACAATGTCAATACTTTCCTCTTATTACATACCTGGCATTTTTTGGGGTACTCAGCTGAAAATTATTACAGGAACAAAACACTGAGTAATGGCCATGTTTTCATTTCGAATATTGATAAGAGGGATGTCTATCAAGTATTCCTCATATAACCCTTTCCCCACTGTGGACCATAATGGACTCCTCCAAATCAATGCATGGTAGAGTTTATTTAAGTTACATAGGGGTGAAAGGATTAAAAACTTCCCCAAAAATATTCATATTATTAAATAATTGGGACAATTATATATTTTAGTTTCCAAAATAATATAAGGACTTGTTAGAAGTTCTGTCACATAGCTACCCTGCCGACACCTGGTCAAATAAGCCCAATGTGCTAACCAGTTCGAGTCAAAGGGGTAGTGACAAAGTCAACATTTTAAAAAGTTAAGGTGCCATTCTTTCTCTGGATTAGGTTTGCAATGCAATATAAACGGTCGATCTGTCGCGACAAAGTTCGCACAGATACGTATTATATCCTTGCACTTGAATCTAATATCATTGTAGTAATCTGTCGCAGAAAACCTGCACAGCTACAATGCAATAAATGCAGTATTGTGGTAATCTGTCGCCGCTAGTCGGCACAGCCACAGTATAATCTGCACAAACAATTTGTAGTAATCTGTGAGACATTGTCTACACAACTACAAAATACTACCTAAACCGAGAGGAAGAATGGTACTATTACAAGTATTAAGTTGAGTCTACCCCATATATGCTAAAACTTTTATTCTGATGTATATAGATTATGTGTACTGTTGATGTAATGTTATGATGATTGATGCTATACATGTTTATACTATATGTACATGATGTCGCTAATTAAATGTTATACTTATAACTTAGCTTCCGTTATTTGTTAAATTTAAACCAAGTCAAATTAAGCTGTTTTCGGTCCCTAAAATATGAAAATATGGTTCAGCACATTGCTTACACTCCATATAAATACTTCAACCTTATAATAGACAACAGCCTTTTGATGGTAGTTGTCAGACACTTCGCGAAAAAACTAACCAAAAAACTTTTAACCTGAAGCTTGCCCAAAAACTTTAACAAAGTCTAATTTAACTATTTTTTGCCCCAAAAAAACTTGCCCAAAAACTTTAACCTCAGAAGGTGTGACACCGGTGCCGGCGTGACTACATTAGCCCTAAAAAAGATTCATTATTTGGATTGAGAAATAAAAAACCTACCCCCATGGTTTATTTTCAGCAACAAAGACCTTGACCTTAGAAACTTCTTAGACCCCTATTGCACTTCAACATATCTGTGTATCACCAAGTCAATTTTCAGAAAGATCAGTCTATTGGATTTTGATTATCTTCGGAAACTAAATTGTGGATGGATAGACAGACGTACAGATGGATACCATGATTTCTGCAAGATGTCTGCAATGCGTGGCCGAGATGTGAGGCCCTAATAATTCACCCCTGTAAGGCACCTCTATAGTGATTACTATAGGATACCTGGATCTCCGATGTGGGGCCCTAATAAGGACATTGAAATATTCTGAAGAAATGTATATACAGTGGAACCAACCTATCATGATACTGGCAAAATATTATTAAGTTTATGGGACAAAATGCAACACACATTTTTGTAGCAAATTGTCAAATCATGACTATTTATATCACTTCTTTCATACTTTTGACTTTTACATTACAGTATCGTTAGCTAGGATGTAGTATAATGATAGTTCGAAAGGAATTGATCAAAAGTCATATGAAAGTAAAAGTAGAATTTACATACCGATCATTTTAACGTCAAAAATGTCATTTTTCTCAAATTTTCCAAACACAAGGATATAAATTACAACTAATAGTTTATTTAATTTATTACAATATCAATTTGTAAACATATATCCACATATTTCCACATCTATCTGAGCAAGTCCTCAAAAACTTTGTGTGCAAAAAAGTCCTGATGCTCCCATGATAAAGCATTATATCAAAATTTTTCTTGCAACTGATTTATATTTGACTTTGATGTAATGAAGACTGTCTGTGTTTCATAGAATGAGAAATGTCATTACCTTGTTTTACGTCCTTTTCAGTTCTTAGATAGTCCTTTATTGTCTTCGTCCCTCTCCTGGGGTAATCTTGCTGCTGTTTGCTGTTCTTAAATATTAATTATCCTGTTGCCTTACCTGGTTCTCCTGTGATATTTGTCCTTTTGTCCGTGTGCTCCTGCTGAGATATTGTGCTGTTGCTCAACATGGTCCGGGACGGAATATTGGTCAAGGTCATCTTTTCCTTGCCAACAAGCTACTGGCCATATATCATGGCTCTAGCTATAGGTGTCTTGCTGTGTCAGAAAAGGCTATTTGATTATTTATTTTTACAAAGTTGACCCTGTGATCTTAAATAAAGATACATTTAGAATTGCAGAACTATATGCAAAATGCTAAAACTTTATTCTTACATAATTAGAAGTGCTGTCAATGACGGCAGAATTCTCATGACGGCAAGGGGTATTTTTAACAAGGGGAAAAAGGGGAACATGCATATAAAATACTGATAATCAGTCCCAAAAGTCAATATGGATAAATAGGGACCATTGGGAACCTTCATGTAAAATTTGAAAAAGACCCTCTATTCAACATTGAATTCCCTTGGCCTAAGGATGCTCCAGACATAATTCTATATAAATCATGAAAGAAAAGGAATTTCCTCCGTTGGACCCCACCCCTCTACCCAAGAAAAGCCACACCCTCCATTTATGCAAAGTCGAGTTCCTTTTGCACAACAATGTTCTAGACTAAGTTTTGTCAAAATCCAATGATCCATTCTGGACTAGTAGTAAGTGATTAAATAATTGTATATGATATGATTTGGGTTACCTATTTAACTATGTTCTCAGAGGCTGCATTACAATATATATAATTTATGTGGAAGAGAAAACTTTTACAATTTTAAAACCGATAATTTAAGAATATCTTTTATTCAAAACTTACTAAAAACAGCTTTTTTGACACCCATCCTTGTTAAAACTACCAATTGTTTAAAAGAAAAGAAAAGTTTTCAAGTAGTTTTGTTCCCAGCAAAGGAGATAGATGACGCCACAAGAAGATTTAGCCATTCCTCAACAAAATATTTAACTCCAGACACACAATCCTCCAGCACAAGATTTACAGAGCAGTACAACACACATGGTGGTCCATTGGTCCCCCAGGCCCGACGTCCCAATCATGATGCTGTAAAGCTATACTCATGTCAGTTTCATGTCTGTATTTGGAGCTAAATGCAACGTCTAGAAAGTCACAGTTCAAAATTGAGAAACGACTAAATCAACTGAGGTCCAAATATTTCCATTGCTAAGTCATCCATCTACAGCTTGACTAGAATAACTTATAAAATGTGACCATTTGATTTGCATAATCTCTAGCAGTCGAAAATACATATTCTAATATAGATTGCAAACATAACTTCACTTTGATTTATTGATAATTTTCATCAGATGACCTTATGACCTATTTTTCATCAGATGACCTTATGACCTATTTTTCATCAGATGACCTTATGACCTTCAGTCTCAGCAGTTGTACTGCTTTCCCAATGTCTATGTTAACAGTAGCAGAAAGTTTCATATCCCTTTTGTTTAGTGGGGAAAAAGATATTTCAAATGACATTGACCTTTGACCTCTGAATCTTGTGCATGCATAACTCAACACTGTGACCTTGAGATATAAACCTTCGACTTGGTAGTTGGTCTTCATAACTTAACCTTCCGACAAGGTGAAGTACAGATAATTTGCAGACAATCTGATGTTTAAAACTCTGCATCAAGTGACCTTGACTATTATAGATCATATATATATTTTGTGACCTTTCTTATATCGGCTATTACAGTGTCTTGGTAAACAACTCTACCAAGAGATATTTAACAAGGTTGAAGCATTTTGTCGACATATTAACCATGACATATACTATGAATACTATATACCCCCCAGAGGTCAAAGCGGGGGATATTATCAATATATACATTTCAAAATGACAGTGGCCATGTCAAAAGCAAGCACCAACAGATGAATATAACATTTGGTGATCTTTCCATGACTCATGGAAAGAATACCAAATGTTAGGAAATTCATGTGGTTGTGCATGCAATCAACAAAGCCACTGTCGTGACACTTTAACCCTCTTTGAAAGTCAAAGATTTAAAATGAGTAAAATGAGTAAGTTGGGTATACTGATAGGAGAAATTGTTTAAAGTAAAATGTTGATGCCGGACGGACGCCGGACGGCGCACAATGGCATAAGCTCACTTGGCCCTTTGAGCCAGGTGAGCTAACAAAAATGACAGAAAATTCTGCATATTAACCATGACATATACTATTAATACTATATACCCCCCAGAGGTCAAAGCAGGGGATATTATCAATAAATACATTTCAAAATGACAGTGGCCATGTCAAAAGCAAGCACCAACAGATGAATATAACATTTGGTGATCTTTCCACGACTCATGGAAAGAATACCAAATGTTAGGAAATTCATGTGGTTGTGCATGCAATCAACAAAGCCACTGTCGTGACACTTAAACCCTCTTTGAAAGTCAAAGATTTAAAATGAGTAAAATGAGTAAGTTGGGTACACTGATAGGAGAAAAATCAATATCCTGTACATTAGGAGATGAACCTATACCACACATTCATAAACTTGAAATAAGTTAATAATTGTTTATGTACTAAGTTTGAAATCTTGACAGTACTAGTAGACCTAATTGCAGGTATTTACCAAGATTAAATAGACATGCATGTTCTGTATAGACATTTTATCAGAAACAAGAGATCCCAGAGGGATCTTGGTGCCCACCATTGTACCATTTTCATTAGTTCTTTGTCAGTTCGATCTTTTCTCTTCCTTCCTCTAATCTGTTTGATGGAGTCATGTTAACAGTAAATGCACCTTGAGGTAACTTTTGATCTAAACTTAATACTGATATGTATGAAAGCCAACCTTCAAAGTGAGTTTGTCATTTCACATATTTACTAGTACAGTACTTAATGTGAAAGAAAAAGAATCGATCATTGCAATATGAGAAAGATCTGTTTAGTTCTTCTTATAATCCATTTTTTTTTTATGATCAGTCTCAAAATATAACATGCACAACGACGGATCAAGGGGAACCTACATATAACATTTGAGCGATAACAAACTTTCACTATCAAAATCCAAGATGGCTGCCTGTCGGCCATGTTGTTTATCCGTTCAGTCTCAAAAGTTGCTCTGCACAGCTACGGACCAAGGGAAACCTACATGTAAAATTTAAGAAAGATCCCTCTAGTGCTTCCGGAGAAATAGCGGTAACAAACCTACACTATCAAAATCCAAGATGGCTTCCTGTCGGCCTTGTTGTTTATCCCTCTGGTACTTCTTGAGAAATAACGATAACAAGAATTGTTCAAGGACGGACAACGGAAAGACGGACCACGGAAGTTTACACCGGACGGACAGACGGACGGACGGATGACGGATGGATGACGGACGCAACGGTATGGCATAAGCTCACCTTGGTCCTTCGGATCAGGTGAGCTAATAAAGGACAGAATCTGGACTTTGAGGAAAGTTTGACACATTGAGAAATTCAAATCTTTGAAGTTTAATTGATGGAAGTTTGACCTCTGTCCTATCCCTCACCTCAAACATCAACATAAACATATAGGTGTACCTCTGCCCTACCCCTCACCTCAAACATCAACATAAACATATAGGTGTACCTCTGCCCTACCCCTCACCTCAAACATCAACATAAACATATAGGTGTACCTCTACCCTACCCCTCACCTCAAACATCAACATATAGGTGTACCTCTACCCTACCCCTCACCTCAAACATCAACATATAGGTGTACCTCTACAGGATATTTCTGGATCTATGCTGTTTCCAAGGAAAGGATTCAGGAGGACTGGTTCACCACAACAACGCTGAAGGTGATTTGGACTTTCGCACGGTGATATAGTGCCAGTGCGGGCCAGGTCTTCAGCAAATTTTAAAATGTTACATGAACTTGTCAATCAGTGTGGTAGGTATTAATAATATACCATTGGACTGGGTAAGTGGTATATCTACTTTTAACAATGATGTATCCAGTAATATGTTGTCAGATGATAAAACTGGCACAGACCTACAAGATATAGCTAACCTTGCTATCTATGGTATCATTAATTTGATATATGTGCTCCATAGGAGCAGATAATTAAGTGGACTACATATTATGGACTTTAATTATGATTTAATCATGACCCCTCAAGTAGAATGACCTTTGATACTTGTCTATTCATTTCTAGTCAAATATTATTCTAGTCAAAGGGAGATAACCCTAGATTGTAAAGTTTATTTCAATATAGTTTTGCTGTATATCTGAAATTCCACAGTACTAATAAAGAGTGTCTATTTTTTCATCGCAGTTACGTTGGCATGTATATAATTGCACACTCGTGATGATTGGCTTGGTGGATGGCTGACAGGCTAATTCCAAAGGTTGAGATTTCTTTATCATATATCAGCTTATATATGGGAAGTACACCTACACTGTGGTACCACAGGTTAGGCAATGGTAGACCATCTCATGTAAACCAGAATGGTCAGTTCTTTACTGTATACCAGTTCGAGCTATTTTGTCCCCAGAATAAACTGGGGACAGGTGTTTTAAATATGGTTAATAATACCAATTATAATATATGGGCTCATGTATTGTAGAAATCACACCTAGTTTACCCTATTGGTGGGTTTACATAGAGAAACTGAGACTGGCGTAACATGCCAGGTTAAAATGTAGGCGGTTAGTTTCAGTCTGTCAGTCACCGAAAAAATGGGGGGTTCCTTTATATAATCTGAATTTGTAGTATTTCGTGAATCATAACTGCGGCCAGAAATTCTCCAAGTCAACAATGTAATTTGCTGTTTGTGTTATTTTGTTATGAATCTTTAACTAATTTAATAAACAGGCTGACACCAAGATCATATGTTATACACAGATTATTTTTCCCCAATTGACATCCACTTTATCAGTTATTTTCTTAATTGACATCATGGACCTTTTCCAGATTTATTGAATTTAACTGGAAAAAACACAGAATTTACATGTAGAGATGTCAAGAAACACTTTAATCCAAAACCAGAAGGCATCACATTTTTTGTGCTAAATCCATTAGTGCAGTTGTATTAACAAATTGAAATATGTTAACATCAAAGTTTTACTTTCTACACAAACAATGTTCGTACTAAACATTAAGCGTATCGTTTGTGCAGAAAGTCAAACTTTGATATGACTTATTTCCAAACTGATGAATCTTATTGAAAATGAGTAATATTAGTTTTTAATTAACATAGGTACAAGATTTGAAGATCCTGGGCTCTTGAAATATTTGACCAAGTTAAAAATGTGAACGGGAGTTTTTTTTAAAGTTTGCCAGAGCGAAGGTAATAGACAGTCTGCCATGAATATTTCCATAATATTGTATAATTGTTAACACCGATTTGTTGTAAGTGCTAACAGGCCGACACTGAGGCTGAATCTTCATGTATCCAAAATGCAGAAAACATCATGAATTAAATCAAATGTAAATAGCTGTGGTACAACTGTAGCATGTTGAGTCGTGAAATCTCTATAATGGAATACCTCTGTAGAACAGTGATAATGGTAGGCAGAAATGGCTGAACTCATCCAAACCTGAAATTCTTATCCTACCTAAACTCATGATGTCTTAAGATCATATTTTGTCAGTCATTAATGTATGTGAAAAATACAAGATGCTGAATCATGCTATACCCTTTTTTATATATTCAAACGCAGTGAAATGAAAGCTATCTTCTGCTAATATGAACAGGATATATATATATATATACAGCTTTATAAAATGCAAGCAATGTGTATTGCAAACATATTTACCTGTTGGTCTGGGGTAGTTCGCTTGCGACATTGGTCACAGGTAGGCTGTACCTAATGTTTTCATCCTGTAAAAGTAATTAACAGTGTAATTGATTATCTCCCTTTAAACACGAGTTAAATCATAAGTTGGTGACACTTGATGTAGACTTAAACAGTTGAATTAGATTTAGATGTAAATGTGGCATTATCAATCATTTGTTTTTCAAGTATTTCAGTTTTCATAGTTTTTATATATAAAACAAGATATTTGACTAAAATCAAAACTAGGGATCTCAACCATTTTCAAGTAATAAACCTTTTTGGGCCCCACCCCTTAGCCAGGGGGTTTGCCCCACCATTTGTACAATTTCGAATCACCAAAACCTAGGGATGCTTCCTGTCAAATATGCTTGATATCCATCTCTTAGTTCCAGAGAAGAAGTCGCTTAAAGCAATATAGCCAAATACCCTTTTTGGCCCCGCCCTCAACCCCCTGGGGAGTCAGCCACACCTTTTGTACAATTTTTAATACCTGCCTCCCGTAAATGCTTTTGATCAAATATGATTGATATCCAGTGCACAGTTCTACAGAAGAAGTCGTTTGTAGTAATATAGCCAAATTGCACCCTTTGGCCCCGCCCCGCCCCGCCCCACCCATAAGCCCCCTGGGGGGTCAGCCCGACCATTTGTACAATTTTGATTCACCACCACCTAGGGATGCTTCCAGTCAAATATGGTTGATATCCATATCTTGGTTCCAGAGAAGAAGTCACTTAAAGCAGCATAGCCAAATAACCCTTTTCATGCTTTACTTGTAAATTCTACAGCTTCTTGGGTTCTTTGCCCCCTTGATCAGTTGGGCCTCGCTGGATCCATGATGTACAACATGGGCCAGAGAATTTGTTACAGTATAGCTATATTTAGATCTAAACATAATCTTTAATTCAAACTGTAACAAATTCTCAGGTCCCTGTGTGATACTACATAAGTTAACAGGGATGTCAGAGGTCACATAGAGAATCAGATAATGTACACAAGAAGGTGCAGACCCCCAAGGTCACATAGAGAATCAGATAATATACACAAGAAGGTGCAGACCCCCCAGGTCACATGAAACTAGGTCACATAGAGAATCAGATAATGTACACACGAAGGTGCAGACCCCCCAGGTCACATAGAGAATCAGATAAAGTACACAAGAAGGTGCAGACCCCCCAGGTCACATGAAACTAGGTCACATAGAGAATCAGATAATGTACACAAGAAGGTGCAGACCCCCCAGGTCACATAGAGAATCAGATAATGTACACAAGAAGGTACAGACCCCCTAGGTCACATAGAGAATCAGATAATGTACACAAGAAGGTGCAGACCCCCCAGGTCACATAGAGAATCAGATAATGTACACAAGAAGGTGCAGACCCCCCAGGTCACATAGAGAATCAGATAATGTACACAAGAAGGTGCAGACCCCCCAGGTCACATAGAGAATCAGATAATGTACACAAGAAGGTGCAGACCCCCCAGGTCACATAGAGAATCAGATAATATACACAAGGTGCAGACCCCCCCAGGTCACACAGAGAATCAGATAATGTACACAAGAAGGTGCAGACCCCCCAGGTCACACAGAGAATCAGATAATATACACAAGGTGCAGACCCCCCAGGTCACATAGAGAATCATATAATATACACAAGAAGGTGCAGACCCCCAAGGTCACATAGAGAATCAGATAATGTACACAAGAAGGTGCAGACCCCCCAGGTGACATAGAGAATCAGATAATGTACACAAGAAGGTGCAGACCCCCAAGGTCACATAGAGAATCAGATAATATACACAAGAAGGTGCAGACCCCCCAGGTCACATAGAGAATCAGATAATATACACAGGAAGGTGCAGACCCCCCAGGTGACATAGAGAATCAGATAATGTACACAAGAAGGTGCAGACCCCCCAGGTCACACAGAGAATCAGATAATGTACACAAGGTGCAGACCCCCCAGGTCACATAGAGAATCAGATAATATACACAGGAAGGTGCAGACCCCCCAGGTCACACAGAGAATCGGATAATATACACAAGAAGGTGCAGACCCCCCAGGTCACACAGAGAATCAGATAATGAACACAAGAAGGTGCAGACCCCCCAGGTGACATAGAGAATCAGATAATGTACACAAGAAGGTGCAGACCCCCCAGGTCACATGAAAACAACTAATGGTCAAGTAGTGCAAAAACCTTCATAAGACACAATTTTCACCAAATTTTTATCAATTCCTTCTTTATTGACAATGTCCTATGAAGTTGAAATCATAACAGTACATCTAACTAAAGTGTACCCGAAACGAAAAATAGAAATAAATATATCATTATTCTATATGATTCAAAAACAAAATTGTCGAAAACCGCATTAAAATCGGTCATCCAAATACTATTGAAGATATTGACGTGTACAGTGTACGATTTTCTCCTTTCCTTCTACTACTAATTAGCATAATCGTTACTCGCGGTGAATGGGACCCTATCGGCTGTGACGTCACAAATTCAACGCCTGCAACAGTCACCATGGGAGGAATAGGCGAGATCGAGAACAGCCATTGCCATACAGCATCAGATTGTGAATTAATATTTGTTTAGGTTTAGAAGAATCCAATTATGTTGACGTCAGAGACGTAATCGGTCACCCGCATACAGCACATCGTTTGCCTCTTCAGAAAGAACTCATTTCATCATTAAAATTGTAAAACAAGAAACCGCCAATGGCGATATGGTCAGATTCCTACAGTACATTTCCATGTACATTTTAGCTTCACATGTGATAAGCATCCTTAGATACATAAGCCATCAAAGCTTAGTTGATGAAGAACAAGTCAGTTACTTGGCAAGTGACCTAAACCAATCTTCTTAACCATAGTGCAGATGGGGTCTGACCTCAACCAATATTCTTAACCTGGTCACTTAAGTGGAAAATTTAGGTCAGAAGCAGCATTCGAAGCATTGCATATGATAAGCATTCTTAGACACATAAGCGATGCAAGTCTAGTTGATGTGGGATAATTAAAAACTTGGAAACTGAGCTTAACCATTCTTCTTAACCTTAGTGACAGACAGACGGACAGACGGACAGTCGGACGGATGGGAATCGCCATTCTATAAGCCCTGATTGCGTTGCAATCTGGCCAATAAAATCATATGTATGTAGTACTTTAAGTTGAACTGTGTCGTCACAGATGTGGGCTACCCATATCAAGGCGTTCCAAAAAAGTTTGTTTATTTTTCATAAATAGATACTATCCACTTTTCATATCTAACACAATTTGATATTTTGGGCGCGTGGTTCTATAAAAAGAGTGCAAAATACCAGTGGTGTACCGATAATCAGAAACATCGATTAAATCGAGTTTGAAAAGGGTCGGATCCAATAATCGATTTTGCTGATGAAAGATCGATTATGTTCAATTGTATTGTAATCCTTTCTAACTTGAAGCAGACACAACATCTGCACCGACATTATGAATTTGGTGGTTAATATAAAAATGGAATTGTATATAGTAAAAAAGCGGAAATGCTTTTCGTTGCGTCACTTGTATTCGTTTCGTATAATACATACATATTTGAAAGCTAGTAAAATGAAGCTAGCAGAGTGTTTTTCGTGATAAATTATTATTAATATGCTATGTTATAGTGATTGGACCATTCAAATGGGGGTAATGAATACCTAAACTGTGAGTACACCTAGTTGTCATCAAGTTTCGAGTCAAAACAGAGATATCATTGAATCCTTCCTTCCACCTAGAATTCCGAAACGAGTATTTTCTCATCAGTCGGCACAATTACATCAGATAATAAATTAGCCGGCCTCTTATGTTACACGAGTAGGTCATTTAAACCGATAATCGATTGATTATGGAGTTTCGAATAACGATCTTGAATATTTTACCGATTTCCAGCACTATACAAAATACCATCAGAGTTACGTAGGCCCTTGAACCGGCGTTACTGTAACTCTGAAAGCGAGACTTTTGGGAATTTTGGCGAATATTAGGGCATAAAGGATAAATATCGGCAGAAAATAAACATAGTTAAAATATCTTCGAGTCAACAAGGGTTCCGATTCAATTTCTTCTCCAAATTAGCATTAGTTTTGATAAAAGACTTTTGAAAATCCAAATAAATAGCGTCACATGGCACGTAAATCAGGAAAGTTTATTATTCTTACCTTTAACTCATTCACCCCTGATCATGAAGACACATTTGAACTCTTCCAATTCAAAGGTAGGAATAGCTAATTATAAAAGTTCAGAGGTGAAGGAGTCAAATTGTCAAAGTGACAATAATCAGCAGCCAATAAAGCTTAATACAGTTTGATTGTCATGAAAAGTATTATCAAATGAAAACTGTATACATAAAAGTACTTCTTTGCATTGAATGACAGTTTCTTGGGCCGTTTTCCTACAAGTCTCCGGTGTTAGGTAGTCCCGATTTGGGTACGGTGCAAGTCATTTTGATGTGGACGATATTTGGCATACAAAGGTGATAATTCACCAATAAATGCATATGTAGGCGATCAATATCAAAATTCTTTACAACCGAGAGTAAACATATAGGTCAGTATATATCAATCTGACAACGCGATCTGAAAATCAAGACTCACCTAAATTGTAAGTCCATGAGCTATGAGCTCGAGATTTGACAGCGCGGGAAGTTGTACGTGTGACGATCGCGAGAGCTCAAGCTCGTTCAGTGCGAGACCGGGTATGAGGGGGCGATTAAGGGGTGCAGTTATGGACAGGTATTTCTGCTTAAGAATATTATATACGAGATGCATTAGTACTTTAGTAAATAACACTGAAATCAGCGCCTAATTGCACTGGAATTACTGAGCGTTTTAGAATCCTGATTTTGTTTTACTACATGAACATTAAAGACTTCTTGTCCCTATACAAACCTCAGCAAAGGTTTGATACGCCAGGAAAGTGTTGCCCATTGCAAAATTGAAGTTAAAACCAGGGGTTATTTATTAACAAATTAATCATGGAATATAGGTCTTCTGGTTAAATTTTGCATGGCACTCATCACAGAACCATTATTTTTCTGGTGTTTTTTTAAACTTCAAAAAGTAGGTTTGCAACACAGGGACCTGATAATTTGTCACAGCTATATTTGGACCTAAACTAAGGTGTTCAGAGTAATTTAACATGTTTTAGGGGTTTAGATTGACTTTCGGTAAAAATGCCACCCCAATGATAACATAAACCCCCAGTGATAATCATTGGGTAGGCATTTATAATCATTTAGGGTGACATTTTTACCGAAAGTCGATATGAAGCTGCGAAAAATTATCAGGTCCCTGTGATTTGCAAGAATCTTAGCAGTACATATTTTACATTATGTTCTAGTTCGCTCCTCTTAAACGAACATAAATTATTTATCAAATAAACTCCAACTCATTACTGGGAGTTCGTCCGCCTAGCTAAACGAGGACGCACATTTATTCACTTTATACAATATTAAATCGAAATTTCAAACAGCGAGTCCCGAACTGTGTATCCCTCTCTGTCTTCATCTCCATCTGGTTTTGAACTGTTAAGAACATCCGTGGTGTGCTCGACCATTAAAGATTCTGCAATCACAAAATGAAAGACACAGATATGCATTTCCGAAAAGGGGCGGGTTGGTGGGAAAGTCCGTATCGTTCGATTGCTAGGCAGACACAGACACCTGTACGTGTCATCACTGTCCTAAACTCACATATCGCACGTGCATGTAATGCAGCACGTGCTTAACCCTGACCCGGACTTTAACATGCACTCATTTACATAACTGTGATACATTTATTTATGTTCTAGTTCGCTCCTCTTAAAGGGACATCACGTGAAAAGGCGTTTTTTTTTTTAATGAATGTATGTATTGTATGCACTTCCACTTATGTTACCTCGCTATCCCCATATTCATAGTCCGTTCCAAATGTCCAGTTTGACCATTTGAATTGTTCGGGAAAGCCCTGCTAAAAATAGCGCCGATAACGTCACCTGACTAGGCAGTAAACACAAGTGGTGCGAGCGAGATGGAACGGTTTCCAAAGGGGCCCCCCAGAAAGGGGCCGTCAGGCAATTGCAACCTCTTACGGCACTATGAAACCAAGTTATATGATTTCTAAGTCCGTATTCAAACTTATTGAACAGTAATTATTCATCATTAGAAGTTAATTAACCACTTGCCAATGTTCAGAATTTAAATTTATTTAGCTTTAAACATAAATTTGTTGCCGATAAAATTAAACAAGGGATGGGGCACAAGTTTTTACAATTTATCACAGCCTTCTCCCGTCATACATTTACAATTAAATGTCAACAATGATAATAGACATAAAAATAAAGTAGATATATTTAAATATATATTGAATTTAGTACCGAAATGTGGCCGGTACAGATGGTACGGGGCTAAACACCTTCCCTACACCAAGGGACAAACCTTTCTGATTTTTTTTATATGTTGCCGGGGCAGAGGAGGCCGGGTATTCATATTAGTACTAATTTAAATCTTGCATGTAAAAACAAAAATAATCGTTTAATTCAGCAATATAATTAAATCATACCATTTTATTGAACCCGGTAATATTATAAATTATGTAAATCCACGGACTTCGATAACACGTATCTCGGTGACCCAGAAAATACGCCGTGGGCCATCACAACAGTTATCCCTTGGAGGGCCTCATGGAAAAATCAAACTAACCAGTCACTTATCCCTTCCTTTCGCATAAACCACTGTATAATTATAGAAACACAAAGTAAACTCTCTCCAATACATGCCCATTAACATATTAAACTAAGTTCATCTGTGTTCAAACTCAGACAAAGATACTAGCGAGCTTAATAGTTTTAGATATTTATTCATAACATAAACAGCGCTAGCATTTCTGTCGATTCCATTTCAGCTTAACCGGCTATCCGGAAGAATACATGCACCGTACTAACTGCTACGGCAGTTATTTTCTCCTTTGAATACTGCCCACCTGCAATAATGATTCCGTAACGTACTCCTTGCGCTATCTTTTGACCATTTGGCAACTTTTCGTTTCGTAGCTGACACGGTACAACACTTTTCTTTCGCTTTACTTCAAACGGCCAGTCATTTTGTTTACAAAGAAATGGTGTGCTATGCGCATGCGCTAGAAGAGGGAATTCCCTGAACAAAACGTTGGTCAGACAGGTAGAAATACCGATGATTTTCTTAGATTTAATCATTTTTATGAATCTATTTCAGCCAAATTCGATCGTTATTTTCCATA
Organism: Mizuhopecten yessoensis; assembly: GCF_002113885.1. Taxonomy (NCBI): domain Eukaryota; kingdom Metazoa; phylum Mollusca; class Bivalvia; order Pectinida; family Pectinidae; genus Mizuhopecten; species Mizuhopecten yessoensis. The sequence goes on from NW_018404672.1 coordinate 53,131, forward strand.
AGGAGTCTCACGTGATATGTTTATGTAGTATTTGAAAAAAAGACAAAAAATAAAGTTACTTCACCGTGATGCCCCTTTAAATTATTTTATTATTAAATAATTAAATTATAAATTATTTATCATATAAACTCAAACTCATTACTGGGAGTTCGTCCGCCTAGCTAAACGAGGACGTACAGACAACAAAGATTTACACGTAATCCTTTAATTAAAATGTTTCACATAAATCCCAAAGTCACAGACCCAAATTCTTCGATACAAGTAATTTTGATTCAATCTTGTCTTTCACATAACCATCTTTTGCTGTTTCTGACCTCCAGCGACCGTGTGCTTTAAATAATCTATCTGATACACCACAATTAGCCGCTGCAGTAGCACCCCCGGACCTGAGGCTATGCAGACAAAACTTTGAAGCGTCCAGACCTATGCTGGTTATTTTTTCATGTAACACTTCCCTGGCCCTAGTGTAAGATAAAGGTGTAACACCTCTCAATTGATAAGAATTCGATTCTGAACAAAATGACAAAGATCTGAAGATAAATTCGGAGGAATCGTGAGAGATATTTGCAAACTCTGAAGTACCGGAGTGTCATGGAAATAGGACAACATGGCGTATTTAATTTAGCTATTGAAACTGAGTTACCTTCTCTGTAAATGTCCCTTTTACTCTAAAGTATACGTACATTCATGTGCGACTCGAAAAACATTTATCTCATTACTGCATAATCACTGTACTATCAACATTCGTATATCAACAAGCTCAATAATAGCCAAGTGGCCTCATACATGAAATTATAAATATACTCTCCATGATCAAAAGCCAAGTGGCCTCACACCAGTTTCATAACAAAAGCCAAGCGGCCTTACAATAATTTCATAACAAAAGTCAAGTGGCCTCACAATAATTTCATATCAAAAGCCGAGTGGCCTAAATATGTACACATCCTTATCGCTTCCGCATGAGTGAGCAAAACTACAACTCAGTACGAGTGATAGTAAGTGGGCGTGTCCCGTCAGCCATTATATAGCTGAGCACGTGCCCATCCCAAAAATGCAAATCACTACTAACCAATCACATGGCTACAACTCATTGTTGATACGCAAAGCGTGCTACGTATACTACCACGTGGCCTTTAAAATCACTAAAATTTCACTAAAACATTCGCTATCCCTGTCGATCACAAAATGGCATCCCAAGATAACTCAACCAACATGTATAAATACCTTGACATTAGTCGAGTTATATTGCCCAAAACTGGGGACATGGAAATAATTTTGCCCGTGGCACTAGCTACTACACTGTACTAGGCGCGCTGTCACCGAGCACCCCGGAATGGATATCTTACGAAGAACTTTAGTAAGACTATCTATTCTCCTAATGGGAATTGAGGTAGCGTTTATGACCAGGTCGCAGATAATCCCTAACCATTCTAGTTTTTGTGTGGCTTGCCATATAATATGACTTGCCGTCGTTGGCTACAAAACCGGCCAATATAAGACTGTCTAACAAACTCTGAATGTCTTGTACATGTGTCAAAATCAAAAAGAATAACCCCCACCCATCATCTAGATACACAACAATACAAATTCCATGTTCCTCCAGAATTTTACAAGGGGTCTTATCACTTTTGTGAAAATATACGGAGCTGAAGAAAGATCGAACGGAACAACCGTAAAACAAAAGTACCTGGTTCTCCCGTTAATTACTTATGAGAGTGTGGAGTGGATATAAAGGGTATTAGATAATCGTCAGACAAAACACTCAATATATAATCGCTTGCTTCTACAGAGGTTTTCCAGTAGTCTACCCACTTTTTAAACGGCCTTTAACACCAGAAATGTATTCAGAATTACGTTTAATATGAGATTCTGAAATTTCATAGTTCTCATCATTATGCTGACAATTACATATGTCATGAGTGTGGTACTTAACTGATTTGTCTTCACTTTCCGACGGGATCTGAGATCTTTGGACAATTTGCTCTCCAGTGTCCGACTCCACCACAGGCATGGCAAATGTCCGTAGGGGCGGGGCTGCCACGCCCCTACCGCCGAACTGGGGCCAGATCGCTCCGCGCTGAAACCTGGTATGCTGGTGAAACTGAGGGGAGCCACAAACAGTAGCAAAATGATTGCTGCCAGTAGTATGGGAGCCATACAGTTTTCCCGGGGGTCCAACCGCAGCAGCCGCGGGGGTAGATTTCTCTTGAACACGCTTCTTGCGTTGAGCCCGGAATTCCGCCTGACGAATTTTCATTCCATCTTCTGAGTCGCTGGCGAGCTCGTCGCTTTTATATTCCTTGACGGTGTCCCATGGCCGACCACAAGCGGATTTGTCCGCCATACGGATAAGTTTGTTTCGTTTGTGAATTAAGGTTTTGATTTTTGACAGGCTTAACAATGTGGAGTTTGCATCACATTTATGAACAGCTTTCTCTGCTAGTTCAATTTCGTCAAGCACTTCGTTATTAAACTCAAATTGTTTTTGGTTACCGTTAAATTTAAACTTCACGTCCCTTTCCTTTTTCAATCGCTTGAAAGATTTAACGGATAGGACCTGTTCATCCTGTATATCGTCACGGAATCTGTTTAGCCTCTCGTTCAGGTATACGTAAGTGGTGAATACTTGCTGGTTCCTTTGCCGGAGGGACAGGATTAGAGTCAACTACTTCCTCTAAACATTCTTTTTAAGACATTACAGCGTGGTCCCAAGTAAGAAGAGCACAGAAAACCGAGTCCGTATCGTTCAATTGCTAGGCAGACACAGACACCTGTACGTGTCATCACTGTCCTAAACTCACCTATCGCATGTGCATGTAATGCAGCACGTGCTGAACTCTGACCCGGACTTTCCCATGCACTCATTTACATAACTATGATAATTTTATTCAAAACGGGTACAAAATCTAACTAAAATGTTTCTTGAAACCAAAATCTTTTTAGACACTAAAGACAGTAATAAAAGTTGCTGATGCATGTCTATAACGCAATAAAAAAGTGACCAAATTATCGTGATTTTCCAATATCAAAAAGGGATGCAGTATTTTCTTCACTATTACGCAAACACCACAATAAGACAAATATCCATTTGCCGTACTAGCCCGTGTGCCCTTAGAGCCTGGCGTTTAATGCATTTTACAAAATGAAAACAAGCTGACAATATACATTCGATAACCTGCATGTTCCAATATTCAAAGTACATGTTGCATTATGCACAGTACACTTTGAAGACACAGTCATATTTGCAGCATTATATAAAAAATATACTCGGAGCTCGCCGTCATCAACATAACCTGCCGCCCAGGAAAAAAACCAGAGATAATCCCCGGAAATCTGTGTCCGACTTGGCGGGAAAGCAATTACATCCACTGCAGGATAGTGACCTGCGCTAGAGTTTATAGAAAAAAAACCGCAACACGTCGAAAAACAAATATATATAATTACCCTATTCATGGACATCATTCTAGTATATTTCATAACTAATGACAAAGAAAACAAAGAAAAAAACTGTCCGCACTCTACGGTACACGGCTAGAGAATGACCCAACTATACTCTATAGCCACGTGTATCCGGCTACTCAACAGCACGAGCTGCTTGCTTCCTTGTGCCGATAAGACAAATAAATCCCGCATTTTCTTTCAGAACCGCGGGATTATTTGAGTCTTTTTAGCGAGATTTCATTTATGTTTCGAATCAATTTTTGCAATCAACAGGCAAGCCCCGCCTTCTTTTCTATATGTAGCAGAACAAGAAATTACAAGGCACATAGGATCAGGACATGTAGAATTTTTTTACAATATTTTGTAAAAACCAGCGGGCGACGTTTATCCTTTTTTCAGGATAAATAAACGTTTTACAGTGATTTTATAGCTGTTTTGGATTATCCACAGACTCAGTGTTATCTTATAGAGCAAAATAAGTGTTAAAAGTTAAGGCGGTAAATTCAAATCTCCTAACCATATGACAAAAGGCTTCGTGGATAAAGCGAGGACTTTAAAAAAAATTGTAATCTACATATCATTCCATGGTACCGTAATAATTATTTATTTGTCAGTGATTTTTTCCATGAGATTAGAGAAAAAGTGGGGCCAACTACACATATGGAGGACAACACGGCGGTAACAAATGCGACGTTTTCGTATTTTAAAATACGACTTGGAACATTGGCGATTACATGAGAAAGCAACCTACTTATGCATCAAATTTCTGGATCCGCCCTGCTTCCAAAACACCTGCTCTTATACTCATTGAACTTTATCAAGCGTTGCGGTGTAAATATTTGCCTTAGTTTTGACGATTTTGAATTCAAATTTTTGTCGAAATTTTGTTAGCATCTTGCGTCTGCTTGGCTTTTTGTGTGACTGTTTCTCCCCTTTCCTCATTTGTGTAACATCGCTAGAGGTCCATGTTTATATCGTTTACCTTACCAACCCGAAAAGATGTAACAACAAGAATTGAAAGTTGCTAATTCTCGTCTTTACGAGACGAAACGGTGAAACAACGAAATGCCTGAAATGAGCCACCGTAGTTTTATACTCGGAACGTTAAGGTGAACAAAAAAAGCTTTTTGAATTTCTCTAACAGGTCCCCGAAGTTCGATGAAACGGTTAGAGACAGAGGTATAAGAGAGAAATGAGGACGGAGGTTGGTTTCGATATTTCTTGACAACAAAGTCCGAGTCATCACAGCACGTAAAGCAAACTTTAGTACTTATTTTTGCGGGAATTGTAGCGAGTTTTTTGTCATAGATATAATCGCGAAGACTTGAAATCTTCCTGCTTTTTTTCTTTCTGATTATGCTTCTTCTCTTCTCACAAACTAACGCGAGAATAAAAGTCTCGCTAGAAATAAGTGAATAACAGTAAAAACTGGAACATTCTATGCATGGTGTGTATATATATATGGATTGAACGGGTTTTTTTTTATTTTCATGCCGGTATGAACGCAAATCGGTTACATCCATATTGCATAAAGCACGCAAGGGCTTCAATAAGTAACCGATTTGCGTTCTTACCGGCATGAAAATTTAAATAAAACGCCGTTCAATCTATATATTTACATTTTTACTATAGCACAAATGTTTTAGTTTATTTATTTGTTCTTAAAAAAAAATATTTATTTACTGCGTTTTGTTTATGTGTTGTCCTATAAACAACATTGGTCGAACAGCCCTATTTTAATCAAATTGTCGCTAATAATTAACTGTAGTTATTTGAGTGTTTGAAGTAGGGGTATTTCCAAATGTTAACCGAAGCGAAATGTCAAGACTCTCATTGACGTCATAAGTAAACCACGTAATACGTCATTTAAGGATTAATTGAATATATTTTTTATGTTATGGAGATATAACACAAAACACGGAGTGTACTCTCAATAAACCGCGAAAGCAGGACAAAAGCCGTTTCCCATCACGTACAGCAGTTGACCTGACTCAAAGTGTATACATTGTGTAGTTTGGACAAAATGCACTATGCATCTTAGGGTTGAGGCTGGAGGTCATCTGTACACTTAAAATTGATTATAAATAAACTACACTTCAGTGTTTTAAACTCGAATGGTCAACAGATTTGTGCATTGATCTATTCCGGAATGGCTGTATTTAGATCACAGAGACCTGGGATTTGTTACAGCCATATTTGGACCTAACCTAATGTGTTCAGAGTAATGTTAAATGTTTTAGGGGTTTAGATCGACTTTCGCTGAAACTTACATCCCCAATGGCTACTTGTATATATAATCATAGGGACCTTGCTGGTACTGTATGTCTCCTATCTAAGAACCTTGCTGACACTGTATATCTCCTATCTAAGAACCTTGCTGGTACTGTATATCTCCTATCTAAGAACCTTGCTGACACTGTATATCTCCTATCTTAGAACCTTGCTGACACTGTATATCTCCTATCTAAGAACCTATATTTCCGGTATCCAGTGTTTATTTGACCTCAGCGACAACTGTACAGTTATATAGGTATCCAGTGTTTATTTGACCAGAGTTGATTGATTGATAGGTTTTACGTCCGCTTCACTACCGCGTATTTCGGTTATCCAGCAGACGAAGAACAGAAAGGAAAATGAGTAGAAGGGATAAAGTATGGAGTAAAAGAGTAGAGGAGGGGAAAGTTTAGAGAAGGGGCCGTCTATCCTATATATATTAAATGTATAAGTCTAGTTTTTGTAAGACGGCTCCTATGCCTAATAATGCCTTAACCTAACACTCATCGTACAGCATCACCAAGTCAGGACCGGAAGTGAGGTACTGTGCCGCCTCCAGCCAAACCAGCCCCTGCCTAATCTATGAATTTGGTTTGTATATAAAATTTGGAAGTCCATCTAAATGACTTAATAAAGAGACCCTAGTTCTAACGGTCTAAAATTTTGGATAAAATTTTCACTATCCTCTGTGTCGGCGTTTACGCGCCTACTCTTTTTCGAAAAACCCAGAGGGATGTTTTTTCGTGCGTGATTGGACAGTTCTCACACGGGTCACCATTTATAGTCCCATCCGACGGACTGTATATTAGTGGTTAGTGTCATGCATGTGCTGTTTTTTTGTTGTCCGTTCCATGTACTCCTCTCCTCATCATTCGTCACTGAGAATAAACATGACTATACTTGTACCAATGTCATCTTTCGTATAAACCTCGACTTGTCTTTCACTTATTTCTGTTCATCGTTCCGACATTTATGATTTTTAGTGAATAGTGTGATCATTAGTATGGGTAAAGAGGAAAAACGGATAGGGTGTGTGGAGGAGGGGGGGGGG
>NW_018404672.1:59945-78508 GCF_002113885.1 Mizuhopecten yessoensis
GTCCGTAAACGGAACTACCCGCACGCGATCAGAACACATACGTTGCAGCTTTCTTACATCAACCGGAAGTGAGATGTTTTAGGTGTTTTGAATTTAATAAATGTTCATTAGTTTTTGTAAGATTAACTTACTTTGTTTATTATTTAGAGTGATTTAATATTTTTGTTATTACACTATTCGCTGTGTTAGATAAACAGATATTGATTAGTTCATTATTCGTTTATCCCGTTATTCCTACCTAACTAATAGGTCCACATAGCACCATCGGCCTCCCTCCTTTACCCGCGCTAACCTTGTAGGGTTTGACGCCGAATGAGCGAGAGGACCTATTTTACGGGTCGTATTATACAGTTAATAGTGGTAATACAGTTCTATCCTATTTTATATCCACCGTTTAAGCTTTGGACAGTCTAAAAACGGCGTACCGCTTCAGATTGTACATCGCCCCACGGTGGAACATATATATGTATCCATTTGTAGGTACTCATGTATACATATATATGAGCGGCTAGACATAAGATTGCTGTGGGGTGGCAGACTCGTCCTTAAACGGAACTACCCGCACGTGGTCAGAAAACATACGTTGCAGCTTTCTTACATCAACCGGAAGTGAGATGTTTTTAGGTGTTTTGAATTTAAAAAATGTTTATTAGTTTTTGTAAGATTAACTTGCTTTGTTTATTATTTAGAGTGAATGGATATTTTTGTTATTACACTATTCGCTGTGTTAGAGAAACAGATATTGATTATTAGTTCATTATTCGTTTATCCCGTTATTCCTACCTAACTAATAGGTCCGTATAGCACCATTGGCCTCCCTCCTTTACCCGCGCTAACCTTGTGGGGTTTGACGCCGAATGAGCGAGAGGACCTATTTTACGGGTCGTATTATACAGTTTATAGTGGTAATACAGTTCCATCCTATTTTATATCCACCGTATAAGCTTTGGACAGTCTAAAAACGGCGTACCGCTTCAGATTGTACATCGCCCCACGGTGGTACATATATATATATATTCATTTGTAGGTACTCATGAAAACATCTATATGAGCGGCTGGACATACGATTGCTGTGGGGTGGCAGACTTGTCCGTAAACGGAACTACCCGCACGCGATCAGAACACATACGTTGCAGCTTTCTTACATCAACCGGAAGTGAGATGTTTTAGGTGTTTTGAATTTAATAAATGTTCATTAGTTTTTGTAAGATTAACTTACTTTGTTTATTATTTAGAGTGATTTAATATTTTTGTTATTACACTATTCGCTGTGTTAGATAAACAGATATTGATTAGTTCATTATTCGTTTATCCCGTTATTCCTACCTAACTAATAGGTCCACATAGCACCATCGGCCTCCCTCCTTTACCCGCGCTAACCTTGTAGGGTTTGACGCCGAATGAGCGAGAGGACCTATTTTACGGGTCGTATTATACAGTTAATAGTGGTAATACAGTTCTATCCTATTTTATATCCACCGTTTAAGCTTTGGACAGTCTAAAAACGGCGTACCGCTTCAGATTGTACATCGCCCCACGGTGGAACATATATATATATATTCATTTGTAGGTACTCATGAAAACATATATATGAGCGGCTGGACATAAGATTGCTGTGGGGTGGCAGACTCGTCCTTAAACGGAACTACCCGCACGTGGTCAGAACACATACGTTGCAGCTTTCCTTTATCAGTCGGTGATTGGTTTGTTATATGGTTATTTTTCTATTGGGTTATCCTTTATATCAACTTATTTTTTGTTACCCTGCTTCCATCCCTTGTTTTATTAAAAGTGACTTTCCCACCTGCAGGACCGATGTATGAAATATATATTGCTATAAACGTTTTTCGCGAAGTCACTTTAGAGTTATTTCCCTTATTTTTTGGGCGTTAGGGGTGTATTATTTTGATATTGTTTGTAGGTTTATAGGATAGGTGATTTGGTATTTTTATGTTATTAGAATCTGCTACCTTTAGTTCTAAATGGTTATAGTATATTAAAAAGATTTTCTTCATTTTTAGGAATCTCATAAAAGAACTACCAAGGACTGATAAAATATATATTTTGAGATATATTTCATGTTTATATATAAAAAATGAAAATCTTATTAGGAGTTCCTTCCCCTTGACCAATGGTCTCAGGTCCACAACTCTAGATCCTGTTCAAATAGTCGATTTTGCTCAATTTTTTTATCAGGAATTTATGTATTAATCTCTCTGATTCTTTAGTTGCTAGGAGTTCAGAAATTGTCGTGATTTTGATCTTATTTTCGTTTAGTTCTTTTCTTAGTTCTTTCCTTTCTTCTTTATGTTTGTTACAGTGCCAAAAAACATGATCTATTGTTTCATTTTCCTTACAATTGGGACAGGTTGGAGATATATCCTTTTTCATAATACTGATGTTTCCGTTTAGTTTGGTTGTACCTAGTCTTAGTCTTGTTATTGTAACGTCTTCACTTTTACTATGGCCATACAGTTTGGTTTTTTTAATTGGTTCCTTTATTATAGTACGTAATACATTGTTTTGCCCTACCTCATTCCATGTTTTTATCAATTTATTGTCTATGGCTTTATTTATTAGAGAATATGCTTCTTCTTTAGATAAATTTACTTCTCACTGAATCGTTTCATGTTTTAGTGCCTTTTTGGCTAATTTTGTCAGAACTTGTGCTGCATGTGCTGGGTTTTCATCTATAATTACATATAAGGAGGTGTCATCTGCAAAAAGCTTAATATTAGATGAAACATTGTCAGTGATGTCACTTATATAAAGGAGAAATAGTAAAGGTCCCAAAACAGATCCCTGAGGTACCCCTGCATTTATACCCTTAAACTGTGAGTGATAACCTTCAGTGGTAACTCTTTGAAAGCTATCAGAGAGATAATTTTCAAACCATAAAAGTAAATTTCCATCAATTCCATACGTTTTAAGTTTATGTAAGAGACCTTTATGCCACACCCTATCAAAAGCTTTGCTAATATCACAAAAAATAAATCTGAGCTCCTTCCCCTGGTCCATATTGCTAACAATTTCATTATAAATAAATAGTAGTTGATTAACAGTAGAATCACCTGGTATAAAGCCAGACTGGTGCTTAGTTAAGATAGAATTTTCTATTAGATAGTTGTACAGATTTTTGAAGACAATTTTTTCCATTATTTTACTGAAACATAAGGTTATTGAGATTGGTCTATAATTTAAAACATCATTTGATGAACCCTTCCCTTTATATATAGCATTTATATTTGCTTGTTTCCATCTATTTGGTAATATTCCTATTCAAGTGTTTTATTAAATAAAAGACAGAGGGGTAATGCAAGAGAGTTACTCATTTTTTTTACAACTTTAGGGATTACACCATTAGGTGTTTATTTGACTTCAGTGACAACAGTACAGTTATATAGGTATCCAGTGTTTATTTGACCATAGTGACATCAACACAGTTATATAGGTATCCGGTGCTTATTTGACCTCAGTGACAACAGTACAGTTATATAGGTATCCAGTGCTTATTTTACCATAGTGACAACAGTACGGTTATATAGGTAACCTGTGTTTATTTGACAACAGTACAGTTATATAGGTATCCAGTGTTTATTTGACCTCAGTGACAACAGTACAGTTATATAGGTATCCAATATTTATTTGACCATAGTGACAACAGTACGGTTATATAGTTAGCCTGTGTTTATTTGACCATAGTGACAATAGTACAGTTATATAGGTATCCAGTGCTTATTTGACCATAGTGACAACAGTACAGTCATATAGGTATCCAGTGTCGATTTGATCATAGTGACAACAGTGCGGTTATATAGGTATCCAGTGTTTATTTGACCTCAGTGACAACAGTACAGTCATATAGGTATCCAGTGTCGATTTGATCATAGTGACAACAGTGCGGTTATATAGGTATCCAGTGTTTACTTGACCTCAGTGACAACAGTACAGTCATATAGGTATCCAGTGTCGATTTGATCATAGTGACAACAGTGCGGTTATATAGGTATCCAGTGTTTATTTGACCTCAGTGACAACAGTACAGTCATATAGGTATCCAGTGTCGATTTGATCATAGTGACAACAGTGCGGTTATATAGGTATCCAGTGTTTACTTGACCATAGTGACAACAGTACGGTTATATAGGTAACCTGTGTTTATTTGACAACAGTACAGTTATATAGGTATCCGGTGTTTATTTGACCATAGTGACAACAGTACAGTCATATAGGTATCCAGTGTCGATTTGATCATAGTGACAACAGTACAGTTATATAGGTATCCGGTGTTTATTTGACCATAGTGACAACAGTACAGTTATATAGGTATCCAATATTTATTTGACCATAGTGACAACAGTACGGTTATATAGGTAACCTGTGTTTATTTGACAACAGTACAGTTATATAGGAATCCGGTGTTTATTTGACCATAGTGACACCAGTACAGTTATATAGGTATCCAATATTTATTTGACCATAGTGACAACAGTACAGTCATATAGGTATCCAGTGTCGATTTGATCATAGTGACAACAGTACAGTTATATAGGTATCCGGTATTTATTTGACCAAAGTGACAAAAGTACAGTTATATAGGTATAAGAAAAATGTTCCAAGGGAAGTAAAATATTGACTCTTTTTGTAAGTCCATAAATATTTAATATATAAATATAATTAAACTGTATGAATCTGCGTACTGGTAAACAAAATGTATAATTTTGATAACAAAATATGTTATTGCAAATGCGTTCAATAATTGTAATAAATCGTCGACATACAAGGACTTTTAGCAATGTTGGCTGTTTATTGGATATTTTATATATAATAAAAACCTTCACGTCCCGTCAAACATCATTACATGTATTTCGTCCAAGTAAATATTGTTATTTCATCCCGTTTAAATTATTGTCGTTTATCCTAAGTGCGATAGCGACATTCTTTTCTCGGCGAAATAACGAAACAAAAATAACTTGTTACATATTTCCCTAAGATCTCTTGAAAGAAAGTGATGATACACGTTATCAATAAAATTATGATTTTGTTTTCATTAGCTCATAATCGTTATAACAACGCGACATAACGAAAAACTGATAATCGTCTTTCCACTTCGATATAAATATAATCTTTGTCCTTTCAAATAACACAGCCAAATAACGATAACAATAGAGGGGGAAAACACAAAGATTATCGTAAAAATGCTAAAATTGTCTGAGAAATATCCAAGTAAACTAATGACAGAAGGGCAGTCTTGTTGCGCAATGCGCAGCGTACTCGCTTGCGTTAAGACAGCCAGTGTCTGATTCCCCGACCATACATAACGGTATTTGGTCACAGGCCCGACCACGCAAGTTTTTTTCTTAAGACCCATTTTCGCACAACCCTCCATGCCAACAAAAGTGATTAATATATTTTATTAAATGGAGAATTCCTGATATTTCACTGGTTAAAATGTGATAAATGTTGATAAACTTGTTTCATATGTGTACTTTGTATGTTTAACATGTAAATATATATGTGACACATTTGAAAACAACTTAAGAATGTATACATAATACTTCATATACTGAAGGGAGATAACTCTGGTAGATATTGCATAATCTGTAAGATAAAATACTGGTATAATGGTATCAGGAAGTGGGGCAGAATATCCGGTTGAATGAATTACTAGTGTGTAACCTTCAAGTGGATGTCGTATAACAATTGTGTCCCTTGGTTGGTTAGCATCCTGATGATTTCGGGATTACTACAGCATTCCCGCCGGTTTAAAACAAAATACTTCATCACTTTTGTCCTTTTGGAGAAAATGAGTCACTCCGCTTGTATCCCTTTGTATTGTCTTGGTTGGAGAAGAAGATGAATTTATAGTCATTATGTTTTTTTAACGATTGGATCTTTGTATCCTGTTAGACTGCGTTTAGCTTTTCCATTCGAAATCATCAGCATTTCCGTTTCCGGTTTTGCAGTAACAGTTTCCTCGTTGTCATATTGACTCCAATCAGTGCGTTTGGCTATGATTAACATTGCTATGTGCATCAAAAGTGTTACGAACTTTATAGCAAGCTCAATCACGTGACGTTTCAGTTTAAAGTCTTCAATATCGTACATTGAGCATGCGCCTTGACCGCGACAGGAAGAATTCCAAGTTAAACAGGAAGTGTCGATGACCATGCCCATAACAATTGGCCCCGGACACCAACCTGAAAACAAAAACACGGGCGGTTATCATAAGGTGTTACTATTGTCCAGTATAGTAACAATAAAATACACGAAAGTGTGCCGATATGTATAAATATTCCGCATTAGCTCCGCAAAGTACTCTACCATGCACAGGGGACATTTCGTGAGATTAAAATTCCATTTGGTCAGGGTGAACACTATTGTGACGTCATCGACCCTATTGTGACAATACTGACTTTTCTGACCTATTTTAGTTTCATTTATTGGTGTTTATACGCTTTCGGTTTAATTTATTACAATGTAAAACATGTATATACACACAATAGAGTTTACAATTTAATGTATGTGATTTGGTTTGTTTGTGTCTTACGTCCTATTAACAGCTATGGTAAATTAAGGACGTGCCAGGTTTTGGTGGTGGAGGAAAACCGGAGTTCCCGGAGAAAAGCCATCGACCTACGGTCAGTACCTGGCGACTTCTCCACGTGCACGTATGTATCCAACCCGCGAACCAAAGGTGGAGGGCTAGCGGTAGCAAAATGTCAGACGCGTTTACCACTTGGCCACCGCGGCCTCCTTTACTATATGTAAATATATATTTTGGAAATGGACACGAGCTGCATTACCGAGTAGGGTCTGAAGAAAGGTAGAAAACCCTACAGCCAGCGACTTCTGTTTATCCGTGACGCATCTGCAATAAAAAGAAAATTATTAAAAGAAAATTGAAAAATTTATAACATAAAGAGGTATTTAATCTGTTGTTTTTTTGGTTTTTTTTGTGTAGATTACATAAAAATATACAATAACGTTTCCAAAGTGTCGAAAGTTTGCCTGCTACATTTTTTTTTATAAATTTCCAACATTGCAGCTTATTTTCTTCTTAAAGCGACATGTGCTGACATCGTTTTCAATCTTTAATTTAATATTTCAATACATTGTTTACATTTTAGTAAATTGATTTCGTTTGGAAAAAAGCAATTGGATTAATAACAAAACTCTGAGATGTAAAAGTAAAAATCACCATTCCTGGAATACCTAAGATATTACAACAAACAGACCCTTTTTACCACGCCCACGAGGCGTCTGCAATACAACCGACATCTAACGAAGGGACCAAGTGATCCGTTTGGAAAGAAACTAACCAGCGTACTTTGCCAGCTAACAAATCAGGTCGACCAATTAAACATTTTAGTTTTAAATTTACGTTCATAATATAATACATACAGTGTGTTTCGATATTACTATCATTCATATTTAGTTTCGTACTTTAGTTTAGTTAGAACTCCCGTTGCCAAATTTTAGTTTTTAATGTAATTGTGTAATTTTGTATATAACTGAGGTTCGTAGTCAATCTTTGGTTTTTAAATTTCAGTTATTTGTTAAGATTTTAGTTTCGTATTTTAGTACGATACCTGATGCTGAATATAATGCTTGGCATGGCTGCCATTGCTGCGACGAGGCCACCAAAAAACGTCACGGCCACATAAGGTATCAGCATATTACAGTCTGTAGGACACAGACCAGGAGATGCTGTCCCGTTTACTCCGACACATCCACATCCAACAAACGTCTACAATTTGTTATTTCAACATTTCAATAATATTTTTAATAATATACACAAAAAAACAAAACATAGCGCTATATACAATTTGTAAAATAACTATTAAGGCGCTTTACGGCACATGAGTTATAGTATTTCTACAGTGACAGCTATAAGTATTCCGTCTTTGCGTATTGCAGAGTTATCTTCTCTTGAGAGCAGGTATTGATTGTTACGTCATTGGTTTGTGTGAGAAAATTACGTCGTTTTCTCAAAAATTGATGACGTTACTCTCACAAACAAATGACGTAACAATCAATACCTGCTCTCAAGAGAAGATAACTCTGCAATACGCAAAGACGGAATAGAAGATAGAAATACATACAAATCAGCATTATACATTAAGTAGACAAATATCTCAATATGCATGAATGAATATATAAAGGTGTTGTGTACATGACGTCTGTGCAAAGAGCCTAAAATGCAGACGTGAAGAGGTGCGTCTTTATATCCTTCTTGAATTTAGCCAGGGTTTTTGACTTTCTAAAAGCAGATGGTAAGCTATTCTACAACGCGGCCAAAACCTGCCCAAAGCACCGGTTTCCATAGGTCTAAGAACGAAATTAGTTTAGTTTTATTAGTTTAAACATATTTATTGCCAAAATAAGACAAGGGATTAGGCACAAGCTATACCAACTTATCAACGCCTTCTCTCAATATACATTTGAAATGACATTACAATTATGACAATAAATATATACAATTGTTATTACAATTTGAACTCAAAATCTCTTGCTGGATTTAATAAACGAAATTTCGGGACACACAACAATGATTCACCATAAAAAAGTCGGTTTTGTTTAATATGACACATACAACAAACATAAACAAAAAAGAACGATTATAACGGCTGTTCCGCTCAAAACTATCCCAAAAACACTTACACTTCCAAATGTTACAGCATAAACAATATTGTTATTTTACTGAAAACATATCCGTTACCATAATTTCAACATACGAATGGCTGTTTTTATTCATTACAACCCATCGAACACCACAAATACCATCACCGCTTAAAAGTGTTTTTCCTTTTTCCAAGAAACTCTCGATATTATTTTCACAGCAGGAGTTTTTTTCCATGTTGAGTTCGTGCCTATTTTATCAATGAGATTTACCTGCCCTTGCTGATCAGAACACCCGGCGTGGCACGGCGAAAAGTAATTCCGTCCGTCTGATCCGCAGGCTGGAAAATAATCCCCGTCATCGCAAAGACAACTGTCTGTACAATCCGCAAAGTCATTGGAACTATTTCTAGAAAAAAGGTTAAAGCATAAACAAAATGCACTACAATAAAATTCAAAACGATGTATTATATATTGTTAATTATCCGTTTACTTGAAGTCGAACCAGCTCGACGGCAATTGCTGAATGCGTGACCTGACCCCAAAGGGACCAAACGACACCCAAATTATCTCCATACACCTCAGTTTGGGTTCAAATATAGCTGTAACAAATTCTCGGGTCTCTGTGTGGCCTCACCGACAATATTAGAACTAGGCCCATTTCCCGTACCCGGTTCAACCGGTTTGCCCGTTTTTAAATGTGACATTTCCGGGTATAAGTCCTTGTTGACCTGAATGAGATCTGATTTCAAAATGCTCCAGTCAGCCTTCCCTTGATTCACATTACATTATTAAATGTAGCAAGTTTGATGAATGCATCAGACAAAGCAAACACGTTATGCTCCAGAAAAAAAAACTGTTTCAAAAATAAATAACGGGCAATGACGTTGCCAACAGTGCACGTAAATTCTTGAAACTCGAGTTCGTTTCAGCTATGTCTGTATGGAATATTTGCAGCACGTTTCACCAAGAAACATTCATTAATAAAGGTAGGAGTGACAACAATGAAAGGTTCAGGAGGGCACGACCAATAGCGCTGGATTATATCGTAACACGACTCGTTGTCGTTAGACGTAAACAATGAATACAAAATACTCTTTTCCCCAAATCTTGAATATGTATCTTACCCTACTGTGTTGAATCCTACAATCTCGGGATTATAACATCCAAAACTGTATCCAAATATCGGGAGCAAAACGGCGAAGGACGAGATTCCCAAAATGAGCTTGGCACAAGCGATTGGGGATAATTTGAATTTGGATACGACACATCCTCCCAAGAAGCTGCCAAGTGCTGCCGCGAATACACCAATCATGCCTGAAAAATATGGAAAGAGGCATATTTACCATTTTCAGAACAGATGTTCAGCATTTCAGTATACTTCAGTTTAAATGGTATCAATATCGTAAACGCGATCTGTGAACCAATCCGATTCGTCCTTCAAGGATTGGTTTTCTTTACCCAGTGGAAAGTGAAACATTGAAATTGTTGTCATCAAGAAACGAGGGTTTTCAATACAAATGTAATCCCCAAAGCACATGATAGATCTCATCTGATTCAATAAATCGATATCAGTGAAAAGGTAACTGAAGTTCTTGATTATCTTGTATTCATGTTGAAATGTTTTTTCCAACCACTGGTGTACTCATACCAAGCCTGTACGACGATGGTCAGCAAAAAGACTTTCTCGAAAAAAAGCATTTTCAGGAACGTTTCTTTTAATGGTTCGGTAGGTAAAAAGAAGAGAATATCTTTCATTGTATTGAGAAAAAAATAGAAGTTTAAAGACAATTTGTCTGGTCTACCAAGCTAAGAAAGTGCCGCAGGAACATCAATTTTGTTGGCTCATTAAGTGAATGGAACTTTGAGAATATCTTGCACAGTATAGGAAGTATAAAAAAATGTGAACAAAAGTACTACTCACCCATAACGAGGTTCGCAAACCAGGCAGGAATCTGGAACTGTGTTTCCAAGTACTTCGGTTGGAACGCTAAGGTACCCCCGACTGAAAACAACGTTAGACAGCTCGCCAACACCACCAACATATACAGTCGGTTCGTTACCAGCTTCCAAAGTCCTTTCAGGATTTCTGTAACATAGGAAACAACCGAATCATCTCCCTTATTTGTGCTCTTCAGTTTATACAGGAAACGGTGTTGTTCCAATTCATTTCTATCCTCTGTAATGAGAACGAAATCAAGATGGCGGTGAATAACTTCTCATATATCGTATTTCACTGCGATAATTTTTGGGCTACATCTTATTTCAAAAATATGAATCCGTTATTTTTCTATTTCTAGGCATACAATAGTTTTCTACAACAATTTTTCAACTTATGTCAATCACTCTTGGTGGCCCGGATGGAAGCGCGCAAGGGTCTTGATGGAAACCAGAGAACCCGCAGACAGACAGTCCCGTGATCTATACCTTTTTTCGAGTCGGATCGGGGAGTCGAACCCCGGTCGTTTTGGTTGAATGGCGAGTGCTTCGCCACCTGACCAACAATTTTCTAGGCATATTAGTTACCTTTCGTGTTTTCAAGTAAGCCAGATTTCCCGTCAGCATGATCCGCTGGCCTCGGTTTGAGCCTGCGCGGAAAAAAGAAAACTGGAATACCGGCCAGAATAGCAAGAAATCCAAAAAGGAGGAATCCCAACCACCACGCCCCCACCCAGCGCGGGTCCCGAGGATTGATAGAGACTTCTGTAAAAAATAATCATGACAAAGCTCATCGAAGGCATAAATTATAAGGTAAAAGTGGAGTAGAGAAAAATGGCCACGAGCACTGTAAAATACATGTACGTGCACATTGTACAGAATGTAATTTTCGGTACATGAAACAATAAGCAAAGGCAGTATATTTTTATTTTATTTTACCTTCGAGTGAAATGTAGATTTGAGTAAAGAAACCACCGAGTCCAAATGCTATAGCTGGTCCAAAAATGGATAGCGCCATTATCGCACCTGTAGGAGAGTAAGATAAAATATGAATTACTACATGTTCGCCTATGAGATATTGGATTCTAAGAACTTGATAAAACTGGTATATTTTTTCACAATGTGTCAAAAGTGATATCGGGCAAAATATAAAGAGATATCACTTTGGATATTGACCAATCAGAACGGTGCTTTCTATTTCATGCAGCCTGTAAAAACTGGATTGCCTGCCGTATATTGTTTTACCCTCCGCAAGGCTTCTCGTCGAACATACCAATCGGCAATCCGTTGGAGACTCCGTCTCGCTCCATCATAACGGAACTCCTAGGGTGACTTATTCCTCGCACACTAATAATGTAGCTTAGCGGAGTCACCAGAGGTTTGCCGATCGCGAGGAACGAGCCATCCGAGGAGTTCCGAATGTCGAAAATTAAATTTAGACTCTTGTGTCCTCTCTAACAAGAAGCACACGCTTCAGTTAAGATGCAGACAAAGCGAAGAGAGAATAATTCTATTATTCAATTTGTGATTGTATTGGTGCATCATTTATTGCACAGTTGAGAGTTTATGTAAGTAAATCCTAACATTTTATAGAATAACCAGTAGAATAACGTTGAGTAGCCCGTCGAAAATTGGGATCCAGCCCTCTTGTCAAACGTGAAGTCATAAGAATACTGCACCATAGACAAAGCTTCTACTTTTCGCACATTTTTGATGTAGAGGCATTTTCGTCGTTGCATGATCTCTAAAGTTAGCTAGAACATATCAAAACATCAAGTGATATACCATATATACTAGTATATATCATCCGGAACACCTCGGCCGTATCGTTCATTGATGAAAAGAACTGTAATCGGGTCGAGGTGTTCCAAATGTACCATAAATATGCTTCACTCGTTTGGAAGATATACCGATATTTGCCCTTCCGCTTCACACTCGTGAATAATATCGGTATTTTTGCCATATTCGTAAATTATCATATGGTGTTCAACGGAAATGTTATCTTTAGTTATAGGCAGTTGGTACATGTAGCTTTGGAGAGGAGGTCACAATAAACAGTATATATATGTTTGCGGTGGTCGTTTAGGAAGGTTATCATTTACTTAGTTATAGACAGGGGAACAGTGTAGATATATTTATTGTAGAAACATATTTTATTCCGATTTAAAAAAAAGATTGGATCTTATATACAGATGGCCGTTATAGGCAGGTTTGACAAGAATACCCAGGTGATAGCTTCAGGCAAACAGTCGGTATAGACAAGTTATGTTGCAGTTATTTACAGTGAGCGGTAGCTACAGAGAGGTTCAATTGTACACAGGTAGTCCTACAGACAGGTTTCATTGTATAATTTTATCGCTTTGGCCGGACATTTTAGGAAAACACATTTATCATCTATATACTACTTTATACCACTTACCGGTAGCATGATACATTTATTATCATTGGTTGTCAGTATGAGAAGAAGTTGAGAACGACTTGAGAACAACTTCAGACGAACTTGAGAACGGATTTTCCCATTCCCCAGCACTTGGTAATAATAGAATCTCTCACCCCCTTGGGGTGATATAGGGGAATCTCAACCCAAGGGGGAAGATTCTTAAGTTGCCAAACACGAGGCTTTGCCGAGTGTTTGGCAACTTAAGAATCTTTCCTGAGGGTGGAGACCCCCTATCTCTCCAACAAGGGGGTAAATGATTCTTTTTCTCTTACCATGGTCCCCCATTGTGTATCATATTAATTTAAATTACATGCTAAATTCAGGGTTGACGTGACGTTGATGGATTGTTGACGTGACGTCATTGTATTGTTGAAGTGACGTCATACCATTGTTATGAATAGGGGAATCCCCCCGTTTCAACCCTAAGGTGAGACTAATATAATAGTTCACCCCCTTGGTAAGCTTACCCCGAGGGTTGAGATCACCCTGTCTCACTCCCAATGGGGTGAATGATTATTTTTCTCTTACCCTTTTTACCCTCTTATGTATTTTATACAGACGTTACATCAATGCAAGACACTGTTGATGTGATGCGGCTGAATTGTCGACGTGACGTCATTGTATTGTTGACTTTACGTCATGGTATTGTTGCTATGACGTCATACAATTGTTGAGAACGTGCAAAGAACACGTGTAGCTTGTCTCAACCCTAGGGTGAGATAAGAAAATCTCACATCGGTAAAATGGTGGATATCCCTGTCCAGGGTAAGAGAAAAGGAAATCTCACACCGATAAACGTTAGGATACACCTGTCCAGGGTTAGAGAACGTATTTTCTCAAAAAAGATGGTCTGCTCGCTCCAGATGACGACCGAAACCGGAAATAGTGTCCAAACAAAAGTGATCCGCGTAAGAAAATAGTCAGAAAAACAAACATATCGATAAATACAACGTTACGGGGAAAAAAATGTGAGAATAACAACACCATTTCAGGTGTAAATGTGCAAATGGATAAGCCAATGTCGATAGGATTGTTTAAATTTATTTTTTTCTACGTACTGTTAAGGTTCATTGTATTCCTCCGTGCAAAACTTCTATTTGTTTACGTTTGTCACAGGCGATCGTTGATCATTGAGCTTAGAAGTCATTTGGAACACATGGTATTAAGTTGAATTATTTAAATGGTGAAATATATAAGGTAGTAGTATATAGATGATAAATAGTTTATCATACAGTATTTTCAGTGTTTGTCGTTCGAACAATTCTCTTATCGCTCGCACGCAGATAAAATCTCGAATCCACCTGCGGTGGCCTCTCGATTTTATCCACGTGCTCGCAATGAGAAAATTGTTCTCACGACAACCCCTGAAAATACAGTGTGATGATCTACAATTATTAACGTTATTCGAAGCGCAATGGCTGGTTTTTCACAGCATACTCATAATAAATTGAAATTCTTACCCAGATACATTCCGGTGCTAGTTTTCTTCACGTTGTCATCGATGTAACACGTCACAAATGGTTGCCTTGGAGATTTAGCGAAACCCTGAAGAAACATTCCAATGGCAAGAATAGTTAAGGCTACCGGCGTGAAGTTTGTCGGGGCCCCGACTTTTATCTCAGCATTAGATACGTCAACATGTAAACAGTCTTCTTTGCCTGCGCCGTCACAGAGTTGTCCCCCTTTAGTGAACGTAGTTAACGAGTCATTTACATACACATTTTGACCTTCACCTATATCTTGACCTTTTAAAAGTCCTTGACCTTCGGTCATGAACGTTGGCGAAAGAAAATATGCCAACGAACATAGAATTCCAGACACACCGAACACAATGGTGGCTATTGACAAAACTCTTGGTATATGAACTCTCCTGGCGTTGTGACTGACGAATATGGTTGTTAATAGAAACCCAATGTCATTGCAACTCATGAGAAATCCACTTTGCGAACTTGAGAATCCAAAATATTTCTCCATGGTAGTAATCTGTGAATTCACATACATGGAAATTGTGGACGAAAAAAGTCCTGCCAAGCTGTAAAACGCCGTGAAACAAATAATGTTACCGCAACGTTTCATAAATCTTGGTTTACAGGCACCAACGCCACATTGAGTATCCGGGTCCTCTGGCAGAGCTTTCATTTCCGCTCGCATCACGTCTTTCCGGTCTACAGGGGAGATAAATCTGTTCGACTCCTCCATTGTATTTAGCGGTCAAAAAACTTGCAGACTACATATGCTTGATTATCTGAAAATAACAAAGCGAAACTTAATGCTTACAGCTCCTCCCATAAAGATAATGCACGAGTTACCTTTCCTTTCATTAAACTTAATATGGCTCAGGCATGGCCTGGAGAGAGCGAAGCTCGTATTGTACAATTGTTTCAATAGTATAGTATAATATTATTGAATCATAACATTACCCATTTTAATACATACAAAATGTACATGTACTTGTTTTTTTTATGATATACTTGACTCTGTTGCTGGGCAAAATCATTCATCCTTGTACTTATGTGTGCTCTGTTTTAGAATGATCCACATTCACACTACACTAATATGACGCATCACATGTTAGTTTGAAGTTGACGGGTTTGTATTATACGGTACTACTATATAGCTAGACTATATTGATAGTAATAGTATCCTCATTTGGTTCTTGTTAATCCAAGAATATAAGTATATACTCTACTCATGGCTGTTCATAATAATATGTATCATTATTTTTATTCAAAAGAAACAAATGCCATTTGAAAAAAAATCATGGAGTAAAAATGATAATGTGAGTTGTAAGCAGAATGTTTAAACAATTGGTTTGAGCTGATATGCCAATCCATGAAGGATGTATCTGTTTTAAATTAAATATGTTTAGCATGTTAGACACAGAAGGTTAGAGACTGTCACGTCTCCTACCACTATAAGTATAAAAAGAAGATTTTAAATTTTTCTTTTTAATAATTTCGATTATCCACGTGAAATGATGAAATCTAATGTTTGTACTGATTATATACCTTAGAAATTACAAGTATCTACATCAGGAGATTCCTCCTCTTCATCATCGCTGTTGTCATAAAGTTTTTGTAGATACCTAGAGATAGATTGGCATATCAGCTAAAACCATTTGTTTGCAAGTGAAGTTTCTGGATGGACACCATCGTATAACTTTGTGTAACCATACTTTGAGTAATTATTTTTTGCGATTTTGATCATGTTTTCCTCGATGTTTGAAGAAATTATGTGTCATTGTCTTTGTTAAATTTGAGGGTCAAAGATTTTGTGTTGTATTCTGTGATGATTGTGTTAACTTGATGGAATTGATGTTAGATTTATGATGGACTTGTAATTCTCGAGTCAATATTGGTGATAAATGTGGTTAAATAAAAACAAATGCCATCACCAGTTACATCATATGCGGAATAGTTTTAATTTTGATTAGAAATGGTTGCTGACGGTCGCATATTATGCAATCTGTTAACAAAAATAAAAGTGGTGAAAATTTAATGTTTCTAATTCTCTTCTTTACTGATATTCCTAAAGCAGAGCAAACTAATGTGTTCACTTCAATGTCGAATCAAAATGCTGTAATGATTTACACAGGTTAACGAAAGTGTACAAACTGTCAAGCGTTTAAAGTTTATATTAATCTAGGTATCAATCAAGATATTTTACTCTACAAAACTGTACAGATAATGTTTGTCTTTTTTAAGTAATTGTTAATTTTGTTGCATTAGATGAAACTAGATTCAATCTATTGTACACGCAGATCTAGCATTGAAATTCCACAAGTTGACGTTCTACAGTAAATGCAAATACAAGAGTAGAGATACTGAAAAATCCACAATTTGACCCCTTTTAAAACACCTTACGTTTTCCCTTGTTTCATCATGTGTTCACTGGAGCAGACGACCCGTGACCTTTGACCTAGTAAATGATCTGACCTTTTATATATCCACTGAAAATCAAGCGTACATGTACTCGTCATTGACCCTGCTTCGTCCATACTCGGGTATTTACGTCCTAGTGGGAATGGCCCTCGTGTGTTACGATCGATTATCAATATTTAGATGGAAAATGTGTATGTTTAGAAAGTTGTCAGTATCAAATTATCTATTTCTTTCCTAAATTTAAGCTAATCGAATCGACGGTAATACAGTTTGTCAACTAATCACATTCTTACGCACTCTTCGACGCCATATGCTTGTGACATTCATGTAAGCTTTTTGATGACCCTGCCGATCATTTGTATTTTAGATATAAAGGGAAAGAAATCGCGAAAATAAACACATCCAGTGTAATTAATATGGTCAATATTTTTTGAAAGGATCGTTGTTCCTGCTACGTAAGATGTCGCTCTATTATTCGATTAGGCATATTCACGGGCTCCATGAACCGGAAGAGGTCACCGGAAGTACGAAAAGTGTCTAGGCTGTAGCTTTACGATTCAGTGATGGAATCAGTTTGGTTGGATCAAATCTATTTACACGCACATGTTACCGGTAAAGAGCTCCGTTCGGGTGCATACGTCACCCGAGAGCTTCGCTCTTATAATTTGTGTTATAATTATCCACATTAAGGTACGGTACGTACCTGCACGCCGAAGATCAACCTGTCTAGTTCCGCTACACAAATAACATCTTTCACTTTTCACCCAAGATCTTTTGTGGGCGTGGAATGTTTACAACTTTGTAGACGAAAACATCACAGCTTATATAAGGGGGTCAGTTTCTGGGACATCTCCGCGGTAATATTTACAGCCTGTACATCGACACGAGGTCACCTTAAGCTCGAGATTAGAGGTTGTTTCTCATGGCTGTTCACATAGCTGGTATCTACCCCACTCTGACATAATCCACTGTTATCATAACACAACTTACTTATATATGTAGACTGTGTGTACGGTCTATTATTCCGTAATTGTGGACTTAAAGGATCCCGTACCAAAAACTATAACTAAGAGCCTGTCCGTTTATGCGGAACAACCGGTTTGTCTGTTTTTTCAATGTAACATTTTCGAATTTAATCCTGGCGGACATGCATATGTTTATGCAGGCCTTGCAGCAGCATCAGATAACTGGGTCTGACCTTATTACATTAACGAACAACTCTGGTCCGACTTATATGGAAAATGAGATAATCACTGATATATATAATATATATATATATATATATATATATAGTAGATAATAAATAAATGAGTCCTTGCGAAGGAAAATATAGAATAAAAACAAATTTTTCAGATCGTCCGCTGGTATATATATATACAAGTCTTACGCGTATAACTTCACGTCTTATACGTATATCGACACGTCTTACACGTACATCGACACGTCTTACATGTACACGTATATCTACACGTCTTACACGTACATCGACACGTCTTACATGTACACGTATATCTACACGTCTTACACGTATATCTACACGTCTTATATGTATATCTTCACGTCTGATACGTATATCTACACGTCTTACACGTATATCTACACGTCTTATATGTATATCTTCACGTCTGATACGTATATCTACACGTCTTACACGTATATCTACACGTCTTATATGTATATCT
>NW_018404672.1:82931-101141 GCF_002113885.1 Mizuhopecten yessoensis
ACGTATATCTACACGTCTTATACGTATATCTACACGTCTTACACGTACATCGACACGTCTTACACGTATACCGACAAGACGTGTCGGTAAGCAGAGCTTGCATTTCCGCTCGCATCACGTCTTTCCGGTCTAAAGGGGAGATAAATCTGTTCGACATCTCCATTGTATTTAGCGGTTAAAAAACTTGCAGACTACATATGCTTGATTATCTGAAAATTAAAAAGCGAAACTTACTGCTTACAGCTGCTCCCATAAGGATAATGCATGAGTTACCTTTCCTTTCGTTAAACTTATAATTTGTGTTAAAATTATCTACATTATAATAAGGTACGGTACCTGCACGCCGACGATCGACCCAGTCTAGTTCCGCTTCACAAATAAACATCTTTAATTTTCACCCAAGATCTTTTGTTGGCGTGGAATGTTTACAACTTTGTAGTCGAAAACATCACAGCTTATATAAGGGGGTCACTTTCTGGGACATCTCCGCGGTAATATTTACAGCCTGTACGTCGACACGAGGTCACCTTAAGCTCGAGATTAGAGGTTGTCTCTCATGGCTGTTCACATAGCTGGTATCTACCCCACTCTGACATAATCCACTGTTATCATTACACAACTTACTTATATATGTAGACTGTGTGTACGGTCTATTATTCCGTAATTGTGGACTTAAAGGATCCCGTACCAAAAACTATAACTAAGAGCCTGTCCGTTTATGCGGAACAACCGGTTTGTCTGTTTTTTTAATGTAACATTTTCGAATTTAATCCTGGCGGACATGCATATGTTTATGCAGGCCTTGCAGCAGCATCAGATAACTGGGTCCGACCTTATTACATTAACGAACAACTCTGGTCCGACTTCTATAGAAAAGGAGATAATCACTGATATATAATATATATATATATATATATATATATATAGTAGATAATAAATAAATAAGTCCTTGCGAAGGAAAATATAGAATAAAAACATTTTTTTCAGATCGTCCGCTGGTAGTCTTACGCGAATAACTTCACGTCTTATACGTATATCGACACGTCTTACACGTACATCGACACGTCTTACACGTACATCGACACGTCTTACACGTACATCGATACGTCTTACATGTACACGTATATCTACAAGTCTTACACGTTCATCGACACGTCTTACATGTACACGTATATCTACACGTCTTACACGTATATCTACACGTCTTATATGTATATCTACACGTCTTATACGTATATCTACACGTCTTACACGTATATCTACACGTCTTATACGTATATCTACACGTCTTACACGTATATCTACACGTCTTACACGTATATCTACACGTCTTACACGTATATCTACACGTCTTACACGTATATCTACACGTCTTACACGTATATCTACACGTCTTACACGTATATCTACACGTCTTACACGTATATCTACACGTCTTACACGTATATCTACACGTCTTACACGTATATCTACACGTCTTACACGTATATCTACACGTCTTACACGTATATCTACACGTCTTACACGTATATCTACACGTCTTACACGTATATCTACACGTCTTACACGTATATCTACACGTCTTACACGTATATCTACACGTCTTACACGTATATCTACACGTCTTACACGTATATCTACACGTCTTACACGTATATCTACACGTCTTACACGTATATCTACACGTCTTACACGTATATCTACACGTCTTACACGTATATCTACACGTCTTACACGTATATCTACACGTCTTACACGTATATCTACACGTCTTACACGTATATCTACACGTCTTACACGTATATCTACACGTCTTACACGTATATCTACACGTCTTACACGTATATCTACACGTCTTACACGTATATCTACACGTCTTACACGTATATCTACACGTCTTACACGTATATCTACACGTCTTACACGTATATCTACACGTCTTACACGTATATCTACACGTCTTACACGTATATCTACACGTCTTACACGTATATCTACACGTCTTACACGTATATCTACACGTCTTACACGTATATCTACACGTCTTACACGTATATCTACACGTCTTACACGTATATCTACACGTCTTACACGTATATCTACACGTCTTACACGTATATCTACACGTCTTACACGTATATCTACACGTCTTACACGTATATCTACACGTCTTACACGTATATCTACACGTCTTACACGTATATCTACACGTCTTACACGTATATCTACACGTCTTACACGTATATCTACACGTCTTACACGTATATCTACACGTCTTACACGTATATCTACACGTCTTACACGTATATCTACACGTCTTACACGTATATCTACACGTCTTACACGTATATCTACACGTCTTACACGTATATCTACACGTCTTACACGTATATCTACACGTCTTACACGTATATCTACACGTCTTACACGTATATCTACACGTCTTACACGTATATCTACACGTCTTACACGTATATCTACACGTCTTACACGTATATCTACACGTCTTACACGTATATCTACACGTCTTACACGTATATCTACACGTCTTACACGTATATCTACACGTCTTACACGTATATCTACACGTCTTACACGTATATCTACACGTCTTACACGTATATCTACACGTCTTACACGTATATCTACACGTCTTACACGTATATCTACACGTCTTACACGTATATCTACACGTCTTACACGTATATCTACACGTCTTACACGTATATCTACACGTCTTACACGTATATCTACACGTCTTACACGTATATCTACACGTCTTACACGTATATCTACACGTCTTACACGTATATCTACACGTCTTACACGTATATCTACACGTCTTACACGTATATCTACACGTCTTACACGTATATCTACACGTCTTACACGTATATCTACACGTCTTACACGTATATCTACACGTCTTACACGTATATCTACACGTCTTGATAGTATATATACACGTCTTACACGTATATCTACACGTCAAACACATATACCGACACGTCTTACACGTATATCGACACGTCTTATACGTATGTCGAGAGCGTAAACTTTGTGTTTCGATAATGACATTGTACATCTTCAGCTTCCGTTGGGTCATCATTTTGCAGAAATGTGTGTTTCGTGCCATACGTATATTGGTTTGTATGTAAACTTTACTCACCTTAAGGTAAATCCAGGTCTACAGTCATCACAAGTTAATTAATACAGCCTCTAGTCACAGGTAAATTAATAAGCATCAAGTCACAGGTAAAATATAAACCCTGAATTAAAGGTAAATTATACAGTATCTGGTCATCACAGGTAAACTATAGAGTCTCTTGTCATCACAGGTAAATGATGGAGACTCTGGTCATCACAGGTAAACACGATCTGCCATGACATGTAATAAACACAAAATCTTTGGTCATTGCAAGTTGATTTAATTCCAGTTCATTTTGTCCGGTTTCTGCTCACAGCGGGTATGTGTACTTTAGAACAGGTATACAGGTAGTGTCAGGTAAGAACAGGTAAATAGAACATCTAGTAATCCCAGGCAAACATACAATATCTGCAGGGATTTAGCCTAATTATACATCGGAACCCGTCTACTTCTCTATAAAAGGCGAAGGTAAACGTTGACTGGCATAACCACAGGCGTTTGAGAATATCAATTTAAGAAATTATTTAAAATTATTTGAAACAGATAATTGAATTTTACGAAAACAATATATGCATGCATGCGATATATAAAACAGAAGGATATGTGTAACTTGTTTTTTTAAACAAAATATTTGTTCAGTTGTGATGTAGGAAACACATTTATATAATTATATACAATTGTCAAACGCCTGTGTTGTCCGGAGCTCTCACCTATGTGAAACACAACACCCTTCAATATAGTATACACACTAAAGCAGGTTACGGTTGAGTGTAGCACAATGGCAAAGCATACATTCCTACTGTAAATAAAGCTATCATGCTCAATTCCATATCCTGATTTTGACATATATAGCCCTTCTAGCGAAACAAGGAGGATATATATAAGGTAGGCCAGTAAGTAAGAACATATAGGTTACTGGATTGACACTTTCATGGGCAGAGATCAAGTTGTTGGTGGGGTTGACGGGGCCGCATTGGACGGACCTCTTCCCTCTCCCCCACTCACTTCTCACCCTCTCCCTTCTCCAATCCCCATTTCCCCCCCTCTCCTTTCTCCCCCTCTCCCTTTTCCTCTTCTCCCCTTTCCTTTCTCCCCCTCTCCCTTCTCCCCTTTCCCCCCTCTCCCTTCTCCATCTCTCCCCTTCTCCATCTCTCCCCTTCTCCCTTTCCCCCCTCTCCATTCTCCCTCTCCCCCCTTCATCCTTCTCTTCCTCTCCTTTCTCCCCCTCTCCATTCTCCCTCTCTCCCCTTCTTCCTTCTCTTCCTCTCCCTTCTCCCCCTTTCCATTTCCCCTTCTTCCTTTCTCCCCCTCTCCCTTCTCCCCTTCTCCCCTTCTCTCTTTCTCCCCCTCTCCATTCTCCCTTCTCCCCCTCTCAATTCTCCCCTCTCACCCTTTTCCCCTACTTCTTATTCAAGTGGTAGAACAGCTCACGGAATGTCCTCTCGTGACTTTCCCCGTAAAAAAATAAAAAGTTCGTGGAAATTAACACAAAAATGTCGATACTTATCTAATTCACATTTTATAATAGTCTTACATAAACTGGTGAATATTATTGAATCAGAATGTTTGTTTTTGCTTATTCGATTGCTAGTGTGGAGGGGAATAGCTACCTGGCAGTTAGTCGGTCCCGTGGAGATATCACTACGCCTGTGTTATGGTCCCTTAACACGGAACTGGCCTTGGTAGTGTTATATAGTGCCAATGCAGAGCAAATGTAAATATATACCCCGTATGCACTACTTATACACATACTGTACAGAAGAGATCTGAAAATGTGACGTATCACACGAGTTAACTTGTTAACGTTGTCCACGTGACTACTTTTTCTATATAAAGAAGATGAAGTACCAGGAAAGCTCTCGAATTTTGAAAAAACTCCATCACACAATACAATTATCCTTCTGCAAGAATCACATCTCTATTGAGGTAGCAGAATACAGTAGAAATGGCCCGACTCTGATAAACAAGGCACATGTCGAGGAAATGTAAACACAGCGGATTTACCCTACACAACACATGTATGCATGTATATATATTTGTAAACTACATTACATTTACAATACATATAAAGTACTGAGAAGTGTATAAACCTCTTTTTTCTATGTATGTCACTTGTGTGAAAACCATGATTACCACATCAAAAACTACCAAAAAATGCCAAAAATTGCTAATTTTGACCCAAAATTTGACCCCCGCAACAAGTATTTTTCTGTCTGAAATTAAAGATTACCTACCTGGTTGCAGAATTATCTGGGTCCCAGTAAAGTTGTAAGACTTGATTTTTTGCAATTTTGCGACGTGTGCTGTTGTCAAAATTTTACCTCCTGTAAAGCTAGCTTTTCATGTGTAGGCACCCTTTCGGATTATGGCCAAAATTTTATTCTCGAACCAAAAAAATCTTCTTCTTTTTTACAAATGTGAAGCTCACATAGCCCACTTTATCATGCTTATACCAACTTTAGTACAGTTTTATTTTTATATTTTTTTCATATCATTATACAGGGGTTAGTCATGATCATTTAACAAAAATATCACCCATGGCCACAACCCTCTACTGTATACTGCTACCTTAGTATTAACGAATGTTTGGCACTGTTGTGAAATTTTGATTCACATAATATATACATACAATAATGGAGTAGAAAAGTAAAGAAGAGTTTTTGAAATTTTCGATCTCCGTAGGAAACTTTGATGATAATTTGACATTTCTTATCAACGTTTATTGCCACACAGGCCGCTGATAAGGAGAGGTCAAGGTCATAGACACGATTATAAATCGTATTAGAGTTCACTGTGTAAGAAACCTGCAAACATGTTCTGTAGTACGGTTTCGGTGCTGTTGCTTCTCAAAGTTTTCTTTGTTTCAACAGATAACGTTGTAGTGTCTGGAAGAGGGATGACGGAGACGAGAAATCCGGAACTATTAAGTGATGTAGCGGAAACTATGAAATATATTCTCCAGGAGTATACTGAGGAGTTAGCTGTCATGAGAAACGAGCTACAAAGTGTAAGAACTGAAAACAGTGAAATGAAAAATTTGATTGCAGAGTTACAAAAGAATATGAGGTATATTTAAACCAACGTGATGCAGATCAAAAGATCCTTCTCGAACAGAATTCAAGGGAGATAAACGTGTTAGAGACTCGATTTGAGAATATGTCCTCTTCGCATTCTCAATCGATAAACTCAGCGGAAGTCATTCAAACCGGAAGTGGTATTAAAGCTGATCGCTTAAAGTCACGTGGTCTTCAAGATCGTTTCATTTTGATGAAAACAGACGATACAGACGATACATACGACACAACTCGACAAAAACTAGCTGGTTTCGAGTTTTATGCACGACTCGGACAGAAACTTGAAGGTAATGCACATCTATATAGTAAGTCCGATCTATGCAATATATAGCGATAAAACGCTTTAAGCAGAGACGTACATATTAATATATGCATGTCCTTTATTTAATTTGCAATAGGCAACAAAGCCTTTGTGCTTTACACACATTTAAACATGACAATAACATGATGGCAATAATAAATACATATTTGCTTTCAAATATTGAGGGCATTTAGATGAATTTTATAGCAGCAAAATAACACATTCACAAGGAACATATTCATTCACAATAGTAAGCATGAACACAGGATGCAATAGACTTAACAAATAAAATAATGCGAAGTGAAGGATGCAAGAAATTAAGTTGAGTTACACATTAAACTAAATTCCATGTCTAATTTCATTTGCGTTGTAAATAAACATATCTAAATTTCTAATAATACTTTTTCTAGCCTTACTACAGCTTTGAAAAATGAATTTCTGAAAAGAAAACTATAAGCTGCGGGGATATTAAGAAAAAAGATAAGAATTAAACAAAAAACCCATCAACAACAGTGTTCTGTGTGTAAAAATACAATCAGGCTAGACCAGGATTCAAACCCTGAACTTCAGAAATGTGGGGAAGGTTACCCTATAACGTGTTTTGCCTGCAGCGGGATTGGCAATCGGAAACCGTCGGCACTTTCCGTATTTTCTCGTTTACGGAAAGTGTCGACGGTTCCCGATTGCGGAATTGGGGTACTTAAGATTAATGTTGTTCTTATATCCAGTGTATCTTCCTATATAATGTACTTACTTTTTGAAAAGTTTCACATTCAGAAACATTTACCTTTATGGATGATTATTTGGATTAGTTTATTTAATTAATAACATATTTTGACAGGTAAACGCTTGTTATTGATAGCGATCAGTTAAGTCTGAATAATCTTTAATTTTCTTAAATATCTTCTGTTAAAACTTTTGATTTCTCCACGTCAGTTTACCACCATGACAAACTTAACTGTTTGCCGTATCATTCTTACTGTCCGGAACAAGACCTCTACGTGGTTTGACGTCTCAATTAGAATACCCTGTTATAGCTTTATTTATTTTTTGCCTGGCTTGTCAGAAGTGAGTGTCATAACAGAAAACGATAAATTATTGCCTGGTATGTATTCGTTTGTAGGATGTTACGGATAATTGATATCAGAAAAAATATCAAACTCGTGATATACATTCTATTAACCGGAAATCTTAGATTTGTATCTGTATTCAACGCACTATGAGCATGTGATGCATACATAACGTGTTTTGATGCCACAACCTCAAGTTATAAAAAAGTATACAGCCGTTTTTAGATACAAACCAGAAAGGTATCGATTAAGTAGTCCATCTTACATCACAAAATGGCGACGGGTTGATGCATGCTTCTCTTTAACATCAAATCAACATATGCTTCCCTGTCTTTTACACTGGATCTATATCTGCCATAAGATAACATAGATATTATGTATTTACACGAAAATCGATATTTGAAAAGCCGCATCTTTTCTTTTTGTTGCAATTACTGTTGTTGTTTTTTAAATTAATCTGTTTCATACTGGCATGAACATTGAAAAATGCCGTTCTATCCTTTTATTAATATTCTAATATTTAGTTATTATCGACCTAAATACAGATAATAAAGTGTCTGTGTCGTCAGTGCAAACGAGATCCCTGGAATAGCCTAACGTCACCAAAATGTTTGCTTCTAATGGCTGTCACATGTATTTCGAGTCGGGAGAAGCTTCAAAATGACGCCGATCCAATTGCGTTCCTAACTTTATGCAAGCAATTTCTTCTGGTAATGCTTATAGAGGTCCTTGCAATGGAAATGTAAATGATGTAATGCTATACCGTGTGTACACAGTTATTTCAGATGAAGAATTCTATGTCCACATTATTGAAAACTCTGAGGTTTACCATTTTTAAAGATATTTCTTGCTTTCTTTTGCAGTCCAGGAACATGAACAGACCATAATCTACGACGTCACTGTAACCAATGGCGGTCTCACCTATAACAACAAAACAGGGATTTTTACGTGTGCTACGTCAGGCGTTTATGTGTTCTCTTGGTCGGCCTTGGTAACTGCTGATCATTATGTCGAGACCATCCTACGTAGCAGCAAGTCGGATCTGGGGCTGACATACAGTGGGGGCAAAGGCTACCCAGGGTCAGGGTCACAGACAGTGGTGGTTAACCTTCACCAAGGTGATAACGTGCAGGTTAAGGTCGGGTCATTTACCCCGGGGTCAATTCTTTATGATATATACACAACGTTTTCGGGATTTCGACTTCAGTGAGCAATAACTGTGTGTCACTTGTATATTGATGAATAAAATTTTGAATGAAAGTTGCTAGAATGATGTAATATTTAAAAACATTCTTGCCACTGGGTCCGCTTAAACCACTACTACTTCATCTGTTAGCAGAAATAACAAGGAAACCCTGCCTATACATTTTCCAATCTTTGGAAAGACAAAATATCAGGTTATCTGTCTAAATACTCACCAAAAGGTGTTTTTTTCCAGATAACACGTATACGGATACGTATCGTATACGCATACGCATATGGTGGCGCGCTTTCCTTTAGCGATCCAAACCCAGTCGATCAAAACCGGTAGTGTGCGAAAATTAGTTCCGGAAACAGAAACACAATGTTAAATCTTCTTATCTATATCAAAATAATGTAATCTTTACATAAACAGTGAGATTAGACTGTGCTGCGTTTCCACATCGACTGGTGTCATTGTCAAGCTATTTCTAAGTGACAGTAAATTGTATAAGATGAGCACTACTATAAAGCTACGGGCGAACTGGCTTACATCTATTTAAAGCGTGCGTGTCTTGATATAGGAGCGGTTTGCTCTGTAACAGTCAGGAAATTGGTGACGAATTCCATTACTTGCTTGAGTGTCTGTCACCATCTGGGTTTAAAATCACATGTTTACATAGGTGGCAAGTTGTGATGATAGTGAGTTATAGTCTATTGCAGAAATGGTGTACAGGTAAATTTCACAGGTAAATCAAATTCTGATAAGTAACCAGATAATCAATAACTGCTAATAATTGCAAAATAATAATTAACATTTAGAACAGTTTTCAGAATCAGTCATATATTTATTATGATATAACTTGTAAACTTGTATTTTCAGATATGTGTGATTTCTCTTATAATTATTGTCATATGTTAGTTAAACTTGTTCTTATTTTCAGATTTCTATGAATTGTGTTTAACTTGTGTGACTTCAATTTGATATTATTATCTGTTATGTTTTAATACAAATACTTCCTCGGCTATCATACAGAATGGTTTTTTATCCAACTTTATAGACATAAAAAAGGGCTGTAGACAAGCGGATCCGGTATCATCTTATTTCTTTCTTTTGGTAGCTGAAATATTAGCTATCATGGTAAAAAATGATAAAAACTTTAAGGGCATAAACATAAATAACAAAGAACACAGGCTCTCACAGTTCGCTGATGACACATCCTTTATTTTAAATGGCACAAAATCTTTATATGATAAATGTGCTAAAATATCAGGGTTAAAAGTAAATACTGAAAAAAACAATGTTATTTGGATGTAAACCATCGAAGGTGGAACCTAAAATGGGGAACAACCAAATTTACCTTACTTGGGATTGATTTCTCTGTCAATTTAGAAGACATGGTTACTGTAAATTTCAACAAAATTATTAGTATTATAGATGGCAAGTTACATCAATGGTCACGAAGAATTTTAATACCTATAAGGAGAATAACTGTTCTTAAATCTCTTATCATTGCAAAAATGAATCACCTGTTTATATCTCTCCCTACTCCAAGTAAAGACATAATTCAATAATTGAACAAAAAAAATACGATTTTGTCTGGCAATCACCAATTGATAGAATAAAACGCTCAACAATTGTTCAAGACTATAGTGAGGGTGGACTCAAAATGATTGTTTTAGAAAACTTTATACATGGACTTAAAACTAGCATTCAATGGTTCACTTTCAGGCTTCTCTCAAGAATACTTCCGCTTAATCATTATTTGAAAATAATTGGAATCAAACAATGTGATTTATGTAATTTATGCCAACAAAGCAAAGAAACTATAGAACATCTTTTTTAACAGTGTCAAATAACAAATAACTTCTGTCAAGACATACGTAGATGAATATACTTAAAAACTGGTCAAACATTCGAAATAATGTGGAACACAACTACCTGATATAACAGAAACATTCAATGAATTAGAAGTCAGTACAGATCCACCTGAAAAACCAGAGATAATTTCTACCATCAAAGGTCTGAAAAATCGAAAATCACCTGGAAGTGACAACCTAAACGCAGAACTATTCAAATTAGATCCAAACTTATCTGCATGCATACTCTACAACATCTTTAAACATATTTGGAAAGAAGCCCAGATTCCCGACCAATGGAACAATGTAACTATCATTAAAATACCAAAAAAGGGAGCCTTAAATAACTGTAACAACTGGCGTGGTATAACATTGCTATCTATTCCAAGTAAAAATATGGCAAAAATAATTATTAGAAGAATTGCAGACACTATTGACGATTTATTGCGTAAAGAACAAGCAGGTTTTCGCCCTAGAAGAGGTTGCATAGACCAAATTTTCACGCTAAGTAACATAATAGAACAATGCACAGAATGGCAAAGACAATTATATATAAACTTTGTTGATTTCGAGAAAGCTTTCGACAGCATCCACAGGGACAGTCTTTGGAAGATTCTAAAATCATACGGCATTCCGGAACATCTTATCAATCTTATAAAGGCATTCTATAACAACTTTAGATGCAAGGTTGGTTATGGTGATCAATACTTCCCAGTTAAAACAGGAGTTCGACAAGAATGTGCCATGTCATCGACACTTTTTATCATTGTCGTAGACTGGGTAATGAGGCAAACAACGGCTGAAACCCCAAGAGGCATCAGATGGGACATGTTCTCTGTATTAGAAGATCTTGACTTCGCAGATGACTTAGCCCTTTTGTCACATACACACCAGCATATCCAAGACAAAACAACTGAGATACAAAGATATGCAGGGCAAATTGGGCTCAAGCTCAACAACAAAAAAGACCGAAATCATGACCCTAAATGTTAACAACGCCTTGCCAGTATTAATTGACGGGAATACTCTACCAAGTGTCAACACTTTCACATACCTTGGCAGTATAGTAAATACAGATGGTGGAGCAGATCTTGATATCAAGAACAGACTGTCAAAGGCAAGAAGATCGCTAAATTATCTGCAGGACGTTTGGAGATCTGGTCAGTATACCATCCGCACCAAACTCAAGTTATACAATAGTTGTGTCCTACCAGTTCTTTTGTGTGGATCAGAGTGTTGGAGGATGACGGAGCAAGATCAAACCAAACTTTCAACCTTCCACACCAAAAGCTTGAGAAGGATATTACGTATCTTTTGGCCTGAAAAAGTAACAAACCAAGATCTTCTCATGAGAAGATATGGCCACAATTGTCATGAGAAGAAGATGGAGGTGGCTTGGCCATGTTCTCCGAAAGGATAGACAAGAAGTAACAAAAACTGCACTTCACTGGACACCGGAAGGCAAGAGAAAGAGGGGAAGACCTAAAATGACCTGGAGGAGAACCATAGAGGCAGAGGCAAGTCAACACCAACAGACCTGGGGAACTCTGCAGAGAATGGCAAATGACAGACAGATGTGGAAGAGCTTCGTTGCTGCCCTACATGCCACTGGGCGTACAGGGCAGTAAGTAAAGTAAGTATAGTGAGGGTGGACTCAAAATGATTGTTTTAGAAAACTATATAC
The DNA here is from genome assembly GCF_002113885.1 of Mizuhopecten yessoensis. Taxonomy (NCBI): domain Eukaryota; kingdom Metazoa; phylum Mollusca; class Bivalvia; order Pectinida; family Pectinidae; genus Mizuhopecten; species Mizuhopecten yessoensis. The sequence goes on from NW_018404672.1 coordinate 95,248, forward strand.
ATGGACTTAAAACTAGCATTCAATGGTTCACTTTCAGGCTTCTCTCAAGAATACTTCCGCTTAATCATTATTTGAAAATAATTGGAATCAAACAATGTGATTTATGTAATTTATGCCAACAAAGCAAAGAAACTATAGAACATCTTTATTTACAGTGTCAAATAACAAATAACTTATGGCAAGACATACGTAGATGAATATACTTAAAAACTGGTCAAACATTCAAAATAAAGGAAGATATTATACTTTTTGGCAAATTTTCTGAGTTCCAAAAACCCATTCCAACTAAAATCATCATGATTCAGGCTAAATTCTTCATCTACTTTAGCTCCAGAAAGGTTTACCGTTTATATTTATGTTCAATAATTATCTTTTAGTGCTGTATTAAATGTAAACTGTATTTTATTGCTGACATTAGTATAAATGTGGCTTAAATTAAGGAATTTTGTTTTTCATATAATGTAATGTTATTTTTCTTTTTCATATAATGTAAAAATTAATATTTAATGATTATTTTCTATTACTTAGTGCTGTATTAAACGTGTATTACAGTTATATGTAGGAAATATTTACAGTTATATGTAGGAAATACTAACTTTCTATCCATTTTATTATTGACTTTAGTATCATATCTACAAAATGAGTTGACATTCGTAGTTGAAACAGGCTATAACTAAACTTCAAAGGATTTCCTATATAAACACATTCCTTTCAATTCTCCAGAGTTGGTGTTCGGGGAATGAGCCGTTAACCTTCACCAAGGTGATAACGTGCAGGTCAAGGTCGGGTTATTTACCCCGGGGTCAATTCTTTATGATATATACACAACGTTTTCGGGATTTCGACTTCATTGAGCAATAATATAACTGTGTGTCAATTGTATGTTGATGAATAAAATCTTGAATGAAAGTTGCTAGAATGATGTAATATGTAAACACTTTCATGCCACTGGTTTCGCTTACACCACTAATACTTTAGCTGTTAGCAGAAATAACAAGGAAACCCATTATATACATTTTCCAATCTTTTGAAAGACGAAATATCAGCTAATCTTTCTAAATACTCAGTAATGATAAGGATACGGACCTGCCTCGTTTGTATTGGATTCTTAAACTTCACAAGAATCCTTTCAACAATGTTTGATCGCTGGCTCTTCTAGTTGCTTAACGAAACCATTAACCGTACTTGTCACTGCCAATCTCAGCATCATTCAATCAGGGTAACATCAGTTTTGTGACACTATATTCTAGAAATGGAGTGTGGATTTTAAAGAATTCAAAGGGTCGTTTGACCAATATTGAACATCCTTTTCTCAAAAATGTTTCTTCTATCAAAACTTTACGACCGTTTACACTACCATAAATAGCTCATACCATACTGAAGATAGATGTCGACTGCTGACGGATAAAACTCAATACCGTGTATTCGGAGATGCAGGTAGATGAAGGCTCGACATCCGGCATCTCATAAGGAAATATGCTATTAATTTGTGTGATGTAAAGTACGTTTTTTATTATGCTCATTAATATGTCTTGTTGTTTTGTTGTCACTACCCGAGTTGACGATGTGACCACGTGACATTACTTGGATTCGATTTAGATTTACATGACGGATCGATGAAGCAGAAGACGCTTGGCCTTCCGGAACACCTGGTCCTATCTCCTTGTTCTTTTTCAAAAGGTTTTCGTGTAAATCTTTCAATTGTTCATATTATGCCCCAGTTTTACCGATTTTGAATTATGGTTTTGATGACACTTCGGTGGGCTCTTGTTTTATCGGTTGAGAACCGTTAATCATTTTGTTACTGTCTCAGCTCGGGAATTTCCCTTTACAGTTAAGCTTATCTGAAGTCCCGGGTTTGACTGCTATAAAGTGGAACCTGGTTAATTAGGACAAATAATCAAATTGTTGTCTCTATATAGTCTAAACATTTAAGATCGAAAACGTTGGTGTCTATATGCAATGAAACCTCATTAGAGCGGACACTCTTGTTTCTTTTGGTCGGACATCATTATTGATTTGGATATTTAATCAAGTTATTTAATCGTGACGACAGAAAGTTCATTAATAATATCACCAACACGCATTTTCGTTTTCCTTGACTATCACTGCGTTCATGGGGAAAGGTCTATTGACATGCTCAATACAGAGAATCGCAGATGTTCGACAACTTTGCTGCAGTGCAAAAAAAACCAATAAACTTTTTGCGAAGCGGCAGACAACGTGTAACGACCGCTCGAGAAGACCGCCGGATATGGCTGTTGCATCTGCGCAATTAATTGCATTATTCCTGAACGTGAGACTGTGGTCGTCGTGTATCTATAGCTAACTAGTCTCGTTCAACCAGACGCTTGATCACATGTAATTCGGCGTAGATTGCGCAGATAACAATAGTCTGGTTGAACGAGTTTAGCATCTACCCAAACTATGGGAAACCGCTCGAAAGTATACCGATTAAAAACGCGGCACCCTTACACAAGACCCAATTTTGACATGTCTGCTTGTTATATGGTAATTGGAGGTGTAGATTCTGGAGACGTCGGTTGAACGCCTCGAGAACTGCTGTGTCATTTTGGTACATAGACAGTGATGACCCGGGGTGGTATTTGTGGCGGTACATTTGTAACCGCATTTAAAAGTACTTGTAGTAGTGTCGGGGAAATTGAATGGGTGCGTGCACGTGATCGAGGCGAAGTTTTGAGGACGGCGGCACTCTCGTTTTAACAACGTCTTTGCGCTTGCGCTACCGGGTATCGAGAATCAGTCGCATCATCAGCAAAACAATGTTCAATCGCGGATCGGCAACCGTCGGCACTTTCCGTAAACGAGAAAATATTTTCGTAAACGAGAAAATACTTTATTTCTCGTTTACGGAAAGTGTCGACAGTTCCCGTTTGGTTTTGGATTTACCAATTAATAACCCAACCTGTCGCCAGCAGAGGGCGTTCGGGATATCCATGGGCGTCCCGTTATTAGGAAACGTTAAAATTAGCCGTCCTACTTCCACAAGCTAATCCACAATGTAAGCAAGCGTTGACCGATGAATAGAACAATATATAGTTTACAAGTTCAATGCAACTACGCTGTTTTAGGAGCAAACGATTGCCATTCGTGGTAGGTAACATATTACTTCTGAAATCCGACGTACCCTGTTAACATCCAATAAAATCGATTCCAACGCGGCACTTTATTTTTAGTTATGATAAATTAATAAACTCAAAACTCCAATGAATAAACTGTTAACAAGTTGAATACAACTGCAGAAAACTAAATATATCTCAGCTTTGAGTAGAGCTTACATTTCGTTATTTACTACATGTAAGTAAATATACTGTACAAACTTTATTCATCAAAGGTGCACACTGATTTAAAGTTTAAACACGCTAGATATTGACCTTGACAGTAACCTTTATTTCTTTGTAGTAACTAACATTTACCCGTAAATGTCCTCTAACGTGGCATTGTTTAGAAATGTACATAATGATTCTAGTTCATCTAAACCAGTAACATATTCTAATTAATACAGGTGGTAGGCTTTTACCTTTACGAACAAGGAGAACAACCTTCAACATAACCTGTAAGGTGAATAGGTTTTTGTGTCTTTTTATGCTTTTGCCGTTATATTTTTTATTACAAATTGTGGAGAGGGCGTATTTAATGTTGAAATAATTTGCGGCACGACTATTTACCCTTAACGACCCAAAATCACCCAAAAACACCCAGATTTTTCAAAACTTTCAATCAACGTTGAAGGCAATTCCACCACACTCGTCCAGTCAGATTTAAATTCAAAATATTTTTAAATATTTTATTGTTAATACAAACAAACATAATAACAAGTACTACATAAGAAATATAACAGTACATGTATTAATACAACAGGCTAAGCATATTTAAATATTTTCCTGTATAACCGATATCAAATTATTTTAATTTCATTCAGATTTTGAATATGTATACCAAATAACATTATACCGGTATCACCTACATTCTTTGAAATATAAATATACACAGTGAACTACATGAACAATCATTAATACAGAAATCTACAATATAATTAATTAATACAGATAGATACAATAATTTGTGCCCAATCCATTTGCTCTATTTTAATAGTCTCGTTCAACCAGACGCTTGATCACTTGTAATTCGGCGTAGCTTGCGCAGACAACAAATGCAAGAGTCTGATTGAACGAGACTATATAAACTCGATCGGGCACGTGTTTATTTAGGAACGAATTATGTAATCCATACTCCGATAAGACTACGGCTTTGGTGCAATCTTTGTTTATTTACACCAGTAAGATTATTATTGTCCCCCACTTGTGTTTGATATCTGGGATCAAAGTAATACCCTCAATACAATGAAAGATCTGAACGGTAAAAATAACCAAGAAATAGTCTACATACTTCATACTCGGCCATCCGCCATAGAGATAATGTTAATCACAGGGATTTGGTAATATTTATTTACACCCGATCATCATTGTATATATATTCCACCATTATAAAATCATTATACAGCAGTTATTATTTCTATAGTATACGAGCGATTTGTCTTTTCATTATTTGTAACTAGCGTTTGGATGCTACCATTCGTAATAGGTAATTTTTGTTCTAATTTTATAGTCGAGACCCTGTGTTTTGAAGTGTAGGAACACACGTTTATCCCCAGCGTCAGTTTGACATTTTAAAGCAATTTGTGTCACACGAAACAATCCAAACCGACCTAATTGGTTTATGACACCACTACCGTGTACCTCTACCGTATTGTGAATATGTTGCAGCAAAAAGGCATACTGTCTGATGCAACATACAACATACACCATACAACATACAACATATATATAAACATATTTAACGAAGTGTAATTGTTGTACACTCAAGCTTCACATGGTGTACAGAATTTCAGTAGCACGGATACTGTACAAAATATCACCTCAGTAATCCAGACACTGTATACAATAGAAACTTTGTAATAAAGTCATTTTATACAGCAGACCCTCGGTAATCCAGACACTGTACACAATAGAAACTTTGTAATAAAGGCATTTTATACAGCAGACCCTCGGTAATCCAGACACTGTTCACAATACAAACTCGGTAATAAAGACATTTGATACAGCAGACCATCAGTAATCCAAACATTGTTCACAAAACAAACTCGGTAAGAAAGACATTTTATACAACAGACCCCTTGTAATCCAAACGCTGTATACAATAGAAACTCGGCAATAAAGACATTTTATACAGCAGAGCCCCAGTAATCCAAACACTATACACTATAGAAACCCGGCAATAAAGACATTTTATACAGCAGACTCTGATCAGTAATCCAGACAATGTACACAATAGAAACTCGGTAATAGAAAACATTTCAAACAGCAGCCCTTATGTAATCCAGGCACTGTACACAATGGAAACTCTGTAATAAAGACATTTTATACAGCAGACCCTCGGTAATCCAGACCCTGTACACAATAGAAACTTTGTAATAAAGACATTTTATACATCAGACCCTCAGTATTCCAAACACTGTTCACAATACAAACTCGGCAATAAAGACATTTTATACAGCAGACCCCTCGTAATCCAAACGCTGTATACAATAGAAAATTTGTAATAAAGACATTTTATACAGCAGAACCCCAGTAATCCAAACACTATACACAATAGAAACTCGGCAATAAAGACATTTTATACAGCAGACTCTCAGTAATCCAGACACTGTACACAATAGAAACTCTGTAATAAAGACATTTCAAACAGCAGACCCTAAGTAATCCAGGCACTGTACACACTGGAAACTCTGTAATAAAGACATTTTATACAGCAGACCCTCGGTAATCCAGACCCTGTACACAATAGAAACTCGGTAATAAAGACATTTTAAA
>NW_018404672.1:101853-112450 GCF_002113885.1 Mizuhopecten yessoensis
CCCTCAGCCCCCTGGGGGGTCAGCCACACCATTTGTACAATTTTAAATCCCTGCCTCCCAGGAATGCTTTTGATCAAATATGATTGATATCCAGTGCACAGTTCTACAGAAGAAGTCGTTTGTAGCAATATAGCCAAATTGCCCCCTTTTGGCCCCGCCCCTAAGCCCCCTGAAGAGTCAGCCCCAACATTTGTACAATTTTTAATCACCACCACCTAGGGATGCTTCCAGTCAAATATGGTTGATATACACTTCTTATTTCCAGAGAAGAAGTCGCTTAAAGCAATATGGGCAAATTGACCACTTTTGGCCCTGCCCCTCAGCCCCCTGGGGAGTCAGCCCCACCATTTATACAATTTTGAATCCCCACCACCTAGGGAGGCTTCCAGTCAAATTTAGTTTAATTCCAACCGGTGGTTAAGAAGAAGAGGTCGTTTAAAGAAATTGTTGACGGACGGACGGACGGACGGAAGGACGACGGACGGACGACGGACGCCACGGTATGGCATAAGCTCACCTTGGTCCTTTCGACCAGGTGAGCTAAGAATGTATTCAAAGCATTTAATTAAATAAACTACAATCACAGTAATATATACAACTACAATCATAGTAAAATATACAATTTCAACATGATCTGCGTCACCAGTAAGTTTGTGTCACAACATGCTCAGTGTCACCAGTAAGTCGGTGTCACAACATGCTCTGTGTCACCAGTATGTCGGTGTCACAACATGCTCTGTGTCATCAGTAAGTTTGTGTCACAACATGCTCTGTGTCACCAGTAAGTTGGTGTCACAACATGCTCTGCGTCACCAGTAAGTGGGTGTCACAACATGCTCTGTGCCATCAGTAAGTGGGTGTCACAACATGCTCTGTGTCATCAGTAAGTTGGTGTCACAACATGTTCTGTGTCACCAGTAAGTGAGTGGCATAACATGCTCTGCGTCACCAGTAAGTCGGTGTCACAACATGCTCTGTGTCACCAGTAAGTGGGTGTCACAACATGCTCTGCGTCACCAGTAATTGGGTGTCACAACATGCTCTGCTTCACCAGTAAGTCGGTGTCACAACATGCTCTATAATAATAAACTTTATTTATTGAGGATACAAAACCTGTTTAGCAAAGCTAATCTTCCACAGGGTCCTCTGTTAGTAAAATTGGTTAGTTAAAAGACAAAGTAGTATCACAGCAAATAAATGTACATAAAATAATTGTTGGTCTTACTAAAACAGCAATTCATATCACAGTTATTTCATAATTTAAACGGTCGTTCAATACAATTACAATAAAATAATCACAGAAGCAATGAAACATATTCCGTGCTCAACCCATTATGGTTTTCATTAAAAGACAAATCGTCTAATTTACATATATGCTAATGTAGCAAAAGCTAAAAATTGACAGAATACACGCTCATATAGCGAAAATAAAACAAATCAAAGCTGTATCTAAAATGTATAATAGTAAAAATAAAAGACAATTAAAACGCATTCTTAATGTTACCAATCATATTTTGTTTGAATTTTGTCAAGGAGGAAGAGAGTCATACTTCAACCGGTAAATTATTCCAATCTGGCTCCCTTGTACCAAAAAGTGTTTGTAATAAAATGTGGTACAGTGTTTGGGTACCTTGACAGAGTTTTGGGATGCTGATCTAGTATATCTGTTGGTAGACAAATTAAATTGATTAGAAAGATATCCTGGAACTAGATTATTTATACATTTGTACACCATAACACCTCTTTTGAATTTCAAATATTCGCCAATTGGTAACCACCCTAATGAAGAAAACATTTCTACTGATGGTGAATCAAATGGAGCATCCAACAGTAATCTTGCAGCTTCTTTCTGCGCTTTTGACAGTTTTTGCAGAAGATTTAAAGAGCATCCGCTCCATACTGTGCTACTGTACATGAAGTGGGGAAAAATACATGCATGAAAAAATTTAAGTGTAGCTGAAAGTGGTAAATATTGACGGATGCGTCGAAGTAAACCCAAACCACTGTTAATCTTTGAAACAACAGATGCTATGTGATCTAACCAAGATAAACTGTTGTCAATTTTTACACCAAGAAGTTTTTCACTCTTTACTTGTTCAATACATTCCTGATCTAATGTTAGGCTTAGAGCATCATCTATTCTGTTAAGTTTCTGTTTTGTGGCAATAACCATACATTTCGTTTTATTCCTATTTAGAATCATTTTATTCTCATTACACCAGTCTTGGACTTTACTCAGATCAGCTTGTAACTCATCCTGTACAATAGAAATAGAACTTCCAGATGCACTCAGAGTCGAGTCATCAGCATACATATCTGTACCTGATTTTAGCCCAAGAGGTAAATCATTGATAAAAATAAGAAACATCAGGGGACCTATTATGGAACCCTGTGGAACACCATGAGTAATTTGATTACTTTTAGAAATATGATTAGATACTGTCACTTTTTGAAATCGATGAGAGAGATAAGATTGAAACCAGCTCAAAGATAATTTGTCACATTGATATATGGCTAACTTTTGAATTAAAACCTCATGATCTACCATGTCAAAACCTTTTTTTAAATCTATAAAAATAACACCATTGACATTTCCTTTGTCAATTTCCTTTGCCAACTTATTAACAATACTGAGTAAGGCAGTCTCGCAAGAATGATGCTTACGGAACCCTGACTGTGAGGAAACAAGAAGATTATGTTCATTAATATACTTATAAAAACTATTATGAATATGTCTTTCTAAATTTTTTGATAAAACTGGTAAAATAGACACTGGTCTATAATTAGAAATGTCAGTCATTGCTCTACCTTTATGAAGCGGAATAACTTTTGAAATTTTCCACTGACTTGGAAATTTACCTGTGGTGACACTCAAATTTAATATATATGTCAGTGAAGATGAAATTTGAGAGCTTGCTGCCTTCAACAATTTACAACTGATATCATCAAGACCAGTGGCCTTGTGTACATCTAATGACTTAAGAAAATCTAAGGTAAAATTCTCCGTAACTCTGGGAGTTGAATAAGTACAATTTTCTGGTATATTAGACTGTACAAAATTCCTTAATGTCTCAAATGAGGAAGATACATCACTTAAAGTTGAACTTAATTTACTAGCAATTGAAGAAAAATAGGTGTTACAATATTCAGCAATTTCAAGCTTGTCATATACTGATCTATCATCAACTTGAATCATACTAGGAAATGTAGCAGAATGCTTAGGTGCCACCTCCCGAATAAACTTCCACAGATTTTTAGGATTATCAAGATTATTTTCAATCAAATTCTGAAAATATGTAGACTCTGCGTCACTGAAAATATGTATGCTCTGTGTCACCAGTAAGTGGGTGTCACAACATGCTCTGTGTCACCAGTAAGTTGGTGTCACAACATGCTCTGTGTCAATAGTAAGTCGATGTCACAACATACTCTGTGTCACCAGTAAGTCAGTGTCACAACATGCTCTGTGTCAATAGTAAGTCGATGTCACAACATACTCTGTGTCACCATTAAGTCGGTGTCACAACATGCTCAGTGTCACCAGTAAGTCAGTGTCACACCATACTCTGTGTCACCAGTAAGTCGGAGTCACAACATGCTCTGTGTCACCATTAAGTCGGTGTCACAACATGCTCAGTGTCACCAGTAAGTCAGTGTCACAACATACTCTGTGTCACCATTAAGTCGGTATCACAACATGCTCTGTGTCACCAGTAAGTCGGTGTCACAACATGCTCTGTGTCACCAGTAAGTCTTTATCACAACATGCTCTGCGTCACCAGTAAGTGGGTGTCACAACATGCTCTGTGTCACCAGTAAGTCGGTGTCACAACATGCTCTGTGTCACCAGTAAGTTTGTGTCACAACATGCTCTGTGTCACTAGTAAGTCGGTGTCACAACATACTCTGTGTCACCATTAAGTCGGTGTCACAACATGCTCAGTGTCACCATTAAGTCGGTGTCACAACATGCCCAGTGTCACCAGTAAGTCAGTGTCACAACATGCTCTGTGTCACCAGTAAGTCGGTGTCACAACATACTCTGTGTCACCAGTTAGTCGGTGTCACAACATACTCTGTGTCACCAGTAAGTCAGTGTCACAACATGCTCAGTGTCACCATTAAGTCGGTGTCACAACATGCTCTGTGTCACCATTAAGTCGGTGTCACAACATGCTCTGTGTCACCAGTAAGTCGGTGTCACAACATACTCTGTGTCACCAGTAAGTCGGTGTCACAACATGCTTTGTGTCACCAGTAAGTCTATGTCACAACATGCTCTGTGTCACCAGTAAGTCGGTGTCACAACATACTCTGTGTCACCAGTAAGTCGGTGTCACAACATGCTATAGGTCACCAGTAAGTCACTCAGACTCCTATGGTATACACATATACCACTCAGTCTACCATGGCATACCAATATTCCACTCAGTATACAATGGTATACATATATACCACTTAGACTACATAATATATACATATACCACCAAGACTACATGATATATATACATATACCACTAAGACTACAAGATTTATAAATATATCACTGAGTCTACCATGGTATACATATATACCACTTAGACTACATAATATATACATATTCCACCAAGACTACATGATATATATACATATACCACTAAGACTACAAGATTTATAAATATATCACTCAGTCTACCATGGTATACATATATACCACTCAGTATACAATGGTACACATATATACACCTATAAGACTTCATGATATATACATATATCACTCAGTCTACCATGAGGTACATATATACCATTCAATTTACTATGATATACATATTTAACATAGTTCTCCTTCAACCACGGTACATGTTTACAAATAATTTACTCAATAAATAAAGAGTATATATATACTACTCAGTCTACTATTGTATACATATATACACTTCTCAGTCTATCATGGTATACATACATACCACTCACTCTAACATATTGGTATACATATACACTTCTCAGTCTATCATGGTATACATACATACCACTCACTCTACCATATTGGTATACATATTCACTTCTCAGTCTATCATGGTATACATACATACCACTCACTCTAACATATTGGTATACATAATACACTTCTCAGTCTATCATGGTATACATACATACCACTCACTCTAACATATTGGTATACATATACACTTCTCAGTCTATCATGGTATACATACATACCACTCACTCTACCATATTGGTATACATATACACTTCTCAGTCTATCATGGTATACATACACACCACTCACTCTAACATATTGGTATACATATACACTTCTCAGTCTATCATGGTATAAATACATACCACTCACTCTACCATATTGGTATACATATTTACCACATACTCTATCATATAATATGCAATAATACCACTCAGTCTACCATGGTATGTACATATATACCACTCAGTCTACCATGGTATACATATATACCACTCAGTCTACCACGGTATGTACATATATACCACTCAGTCTACCACAGTAAACATATATCACTCAGTCTGCCATATTGGTATCCATATGTACCACATACTCTACCATATAATATACATTAATACAACTTAGTCTACATGTTATACATATGTACCAGTCAATCTACCATGGTATGTCATATATACCAATCAGACTCCTGCGTTGTACATGCGTTGTACATATTACTTGATACCACTATCTCAGTCTAAAATAATAGTTCCTTCCATCAGTCTCAAATACAACCATTTTCTCCACTTTTTTGTTTCTATGTTCTCCTCTTCCTGGTGAACCTAGTAAATTGCCTCTTGCAAATGTTTTGCCACTTTTACCAGAACTTCCTTTATTTCTTTGCGGATATAAAAATATATACTATTCAGTCTGCCATATTACATGTATATACATACTTTGTACGTACCACTCCGTTTACGATGGTTTGTCGCACATACTACTCAGTCTACCGTGGTATACATATATACCACTCAGTCTATCATGGTATACATATATACCACTCAGTCTATCATGTTATACATATATATCACTTAGTCTACATGGTATACATATATACCACTCAGTATATCATGGTATACATATGTACCACTCAGTATATCATGGTATACATATGTACCAGTCAGTCTACATGGTATACATATATACCACTAAGTCTATCATGGTATACATATGTACCACTCAGTTTACCAAGGTATCTCATATATACCATTCAGACTACTGTGGTTTACATATTACTTGATATCACTTTCTCAGTCTAAAATAATTCTTCCCTCTCCGTCAACCTCTTATTCATCTACTTCCTCCTCTTCTTCCATTTCTACATTTTCGTCTTCCTTTTCCTGGTCAACCCTGTTAATTGCCTCTAATAAATGTTTTGCCAGTTTTACCAGAACTTCCTCTATTCCTTTGCGGCTGTCCATGACATAACATCTTATCGTCGGATTCTTATTAGGCTCGCCTGGCTGATGGTCGAAAAGTAATTTCTTCTGATCAAGTTGAATAAAGATGAACTGGTAACCATCCGAAATGATGTTGAACAACGATAACGGATCAACCTGTTGGCTGGTAGGGTTGGCTCTGGTCATCCTCCCATAGACTTCAGCTTGTAGAGCAGACAGTTGGATAATTCCTTGTACGACTGAATCTGGACAGATTCCGCTCCCATAGAGTCGACTCTTTGCTTCAACCAGACCCACCACTTCATTTTTATAGTGAATTCGATAATCAAATGTACAGTTCGGCAGATTTTTATTCTTGTAAGATTTCTCAGTTTCAATGTCCAGTTGCATTTCTTTTGCAAAAGGAATCAAAATTGTATCTAGTAGGATTCTGACATCTGCCTCCGTTCCCCTGATGTCGCTCAAATTGTAGATGTCACCACTACCTGTTTTGGGTTGTCGATGACCGATAGATGATTTGGGAGGGGCAAAAATCACCTGCTGAACTGTTTCAATTTGACTTAATGTTTGCTTGACAGTTCTATCAATGATGTTTTGAAAACCTTCAAGTTCCTTTTTTTCTTCAATTTCTCCAACAGATTGTTTGAAATCCACATATTGTGACAGCATTTCTAATTTCCACTGGCTACAAGGAGTATCAACATCAGCTTTGCGTTTGTTTTTATTTGTATAACGTTGTCGAACACGATTTGTCTCTATGTTTTCTTTGATTTCGGAAATTTCTGCAGCTTCAAGAATGGTAGGTACTTTCGCCTTTTTTTCCTCAATAGGAGGGGCCCTTTGATTTCTCCCATTTGCTTCAAGTTTATAAGTTTTGTCAGGATGGGATGAAGATGCAGCCTTTTCTCCAGGCCTCTGGACAGAACTGAACATCGCCTCCTGAGCGACCTTTGACTTTTTTTCAGACACTTCCCTGTCACACTTTTCCTCCACCTGAGCTCCTACGCCCAAAGCTTCCAGCGTACCAGGTTCTATCAATTTGGTAGTTTGCTTCCGAAGCACCTCAGACGAGATGGAATTTGCTTCAACCTTGACAGAATCTGAAATATTTTCCACCAAATCTGGTTCTATCACTTTGGTGCTTTGCTTCCGAAATACCTTAAAGGAGGAGGAATCTGATTCAACCTTGACCAAATCTGAAACATCATCCATGTGGCTCCTCGCCTTTTGTGTTCCCTCTTCAAATTCATCTGAAAAGTCAGTATCCGTTTTGTCCACTCCCAAACCTTTACTAAATGTCTGATTTCCTGTGGTGTTTGAAGCATGTTTATATACTTGTCCTTTAGGTAAATCAGAGGAGGAGAAATCTGATTCAACCTTGACCAAATCTGAAACATCATCCATGTGGCTCCTCGCCTTTTGTGTTCCCTCTTCAAATTCATCTGAAAAGTCAGTATCCGATTTGTCCACTTCCAAACCTTTACTAAATGTCTGATTTCCTGTGGTGTTTGAAGCATGTTTATATACTTGTCCTTTAGGTAAATCAGAGGAGGAGAAATCTGATTCAACCTTGACCAAATCTGAAACATCATCCATGTGGCTCCTCGCCTTTTGTGTTCCCTCTTCAAATTCATCTGAAAAGTCAGTATCCGATTTGTCCACTTCCAAACCTTTATTAAATGTCTGATTTCCTGTGGTGTTTGAAGCATGTGTATATACTTGTCCTTTAGGTAAATCAGAGGAGGAGGAATCTGATTCAACCTGGGAAAAATCTGAAACATCATCCGTGTGGCTCCTCGCCTTTTGTGTTCCCTCTTCAAATTCATCTGAAAAGTCAGTATCCGATTTGTCCACTTCCAAACCTTTATTAAATGTCTGATTTCCTGTGGTGTTTGAAGCATGTTTATATACTTGTCCTTTAGGTAAATCAGAGGAGGAGAAATCTGATTCAACCTTGACCAAATCTAAAACATCATCCATGTGGCTCCTCGCCTTTTGTGTTCCCTCTTCAAATTTATCTGAAAAGTCAGTATCCGTTTTGTCCACTCCCAACCCTTTACTAAATGTCTGATTTCCTGTGGTGTTTGAAGCATGTGTATATACTTGTCCTTTAGGTACCTCAGAGGAGGAGGAATCTAATTCAACCTTGACCAAATCTGAAACATCATCCATGTGGCTCCTCGCCTTTTGTGTTCCCTCTTCAAATTCATCTAAAATGTCACTATCCGGTTTGTCCACTTCCAACACTTCACTCAATGTCTGATTTCCTGTGGTGTTTAAAGCATGTTTATATAATTGTGTATTGCTTGAAAAAGTTATTGCAATTTTAGGTACCTTGGGAGGAGTTGCTGCATCACCAGGAGCTTCCTCAGACCTTTTTACAGGTACAGTATGTACATAGTCATGTTTCACATCACTTCCCACAGCACTTGTTTTTAACTTCATTAAAGATAAAGGTGTGAGTTCTGTTTCAATAATCTGACCACTGGTTCCAAGAAGTTGCCTGCTTAGGTTTGTTGAGAAACAGTCAATATTACCCAGAAACACATCCTTCTGCTTTGGCTTCTTGGGTGTGGAAGAACTCTTTGATTTCTTAAGGTTGGACAAGAAATATTGCCAATTCTGAAGATTTTCTGTATCCATGTTTTAATAAGCATCCTGAAATGTAAAAACAAAAAGCTTTGGTAAATATTTAAAGTGTTTTTTTCCTGCCCACACAACTCCAACAACACAGGTAGAGTATAAAATCGTCTGGGGTGGATGTTGCGATATCTGTGCTGTAGCATTCACATGAGGTGGCACTTTAAATGATACCGTTGGAAGCAGGGTCCCACTACAAACAGAATACATTACATCTCCAGCACACACGCAGGCATACACACATAGGGAAATATTAGCCAGGTGACATAGGACTAGTAGTTAGCGCCTGATAAGGCAGCTCCTGCGAATTCCTCAAAATTGAATTGATTAATGTATATGCTAATTGTATCAATTGTATATCTTTGTACTGTAAAGCGCTTTAGAGTAGCGTATGTTAGCTAGACATGACGCTATATCAAATGTTGTTTATTACTATTATTATAAATACTAGAAATTGAACGAGATGAAGTTTGATATCAATCTAGTTGATCGTTACCACAGTAATAATAATAATATAAGATACAACATTTATATAGCGCCCTATATAATTTGTAAAATTATTTTACAAAGTGCTTTACAACATATGGATAATAGTATTAGTTATAATTGTGAAACAAAAACAAAAGCTAACAATCACTTTTATACATTAGGCAAGGAGATAATAATCGCAATTTGCACATAAATGAATAAATAAAGGGTGGTATTTACACGACGTCTTTGCAAAGAGCCTAAAATGCAGACGTGAGGTGAGTTTTGATGTCCCTCTTGAATTTGGCCAGGGTATTTGACTTTCTAATAGCAGATAGTAAGCTATTCCACTGGCCGGAGCCCTCCCAAAGCACCGGTTTCTATAGGTCACAGTACGAGATTTCGGGACACACAACAATGATTCTGACTCGGACCGCAGTGATTGTGACAGATGGTACAGAGTAACAAGCTTCTGTAGGTACTGAGGAGCTGTTTCATTCAGTACACCAAAATGTGGTACTGTGACCTGTATCGTACAGGTAACCAGTGCAATGAATATAGCAAAGGTGTGATGTGCACTCTCTTTCGAGTACGAGTAACTAGCCGTGCTGCAGTGTTCTTGACTCTCTGCAGACGACTAGTAGTTTGTCAGATATACCACAGAGCAGGGTGTTACCATAATCCAACCAAGAGGTAACATTAGTAAATGCACGTAAGTCTTGCATGAATCTGCAGTTATAAACTGCCGGATACAGCCGATGTTCCTGATCTGGTAGTAACAGGATTTGGTAATAGCATTCACTTGTTTCGACTTAACTTTTAGTATTTAATCTGTTTACCTCCAAAGTCACATTTGAACCTTACCAAATCAAAAATTGGGCAAGTCCAGTTTAAATATGTACGGGTGAATGCTTAATTACCTAAACATTGGACAAGTAATTAATCTGTATTACCTTTGTTATGCATGAAATGTATTTGAATACTTGTTATTCTGTATAAAAATGTATCCAAATACTTTTATACCCTGCAAAACAATCCCCCTTACCACTTATAAAGTACACCCTTACTAAATATCATATATTTCTGTCAA